>NC_069503.1:851621024-851899742 GCF_027579735.1 Bombina bombina
CCGCAAAGGGCCCTTTTAAGGGCTGGTAAGGTAAAAGAGCTTTTCTATTTTAATTTTAGAATAGGGTAGGGCATTTTTTTTATTTTGGGGGGCTTTGTTATTTTATTAGAGGGCTTAGAGTAGGTGTAATTAGTTTAAAATTGTTGTAATATTTTTCTAATGTTTGTAAATATTTTTTTATTTTTTGTAACTTAGTTCTTTTTTCATTTTTTGTACTTTAGTTAGTTTATTTAATTGTATTTATTTGTAGGTATTTTATTTAATTAATTTATTGATAGTGTAGTGTTAGGTTTAATTGTAGGTATTTTATTTAATTAATTTATTGATAGTGTAGTGTTAGGTTTAATTGTAACTTAGGTTAGGATTTATTTTACAGGTAATTTTATAATTATTTTAACTAGGTAACTATTAAATAGTTATTAACTATTTAATAGCTATTGTACCTGGTTAAAATAAATACAAAGTTGCCTGTAAAATAAATATTAATCCTAAAATAGCTACAATATAATTATTATTTATATTGTAGCTATATTAGGGTTTATTTTACTGGTAAGTATTTAGCTTTAAATAGGAATAATTTATTTAATAAGAGTTAATTTATTTTGTTAGATTTAAATTATATTTAACTTAGGGGGGTGTTAGTGTTAGGGTTAGACTTAGCTTTAGGGGTTAATACATTTTTTAGAGTAGCGGCGAGCTCCGGTCGGCAGATTAGGGGTTAATAAGTGTAGGTAGGTGGAGGCGACGTTGGGGGCGGCAGATTAGGGGTTAATAAATATAATATAGGGGTCGGCGGTGTTAGGGGCAGCAGATTAGGGGTACATAGGGATAACGTAGGTTGCGGCGGGGTACGGAGCGGCAGATTAGGGGTTAATAATAATATGCAGGGGTCAGCGATAGCGTGGGCGGCATATTAGGTGTTAATAAATATAATATAGGGGTCGGCGGTGTTATGGGCAGCAGATTAGGGGTACATAGGGATAATGTAGGTTTCGGCGGTGTATGGAGCGGCAGATTAGGGGTTAATAATAATATGCAGGGGTCAGCGATAGCGGGGGCGGCAGATTAGAGGTTAATAAGTGTAAGGTTAGGGGTATTTAGACTCGGGGTACATGTTAGGGTGTTAGGTTCAGACTTAGGAAGTGTTTCCCCATAGGAAACAATGGGGCTGCGTTAGGAGCTTAACGCTGCTTTTTTGCAGGTGTTAGGTTTTTTTTCAGCTCAAACAGCCCCATTGTTTCCTATGGGGGAATCATGCACGAGCACATTTTTTAAGCTGGCCGCGTCCGTAAGCACCGCTGGTATCTAGAGTTGCAGTGGCGGTAAATATGCTCTACGCTCCCTTTTTTGGAGCCTAACGCAGCCCTTCTGTGAACTCTAAATACCAGCGGTATTTAAAAGGTGCGGGGAAAAAAAAGCATGCGTAGCTAACGCACCCCTTTGGCCTCAGAACTCTAAATCTAGCCGATAGTAACCACATCCTGTCAGTTCTTGTTACTTTTCTGCATAAGTAGCACAAAATATAGGATTTATAATTTGCCTCAACTTATAGATGTTCAACAGAATTTCTAATTTTTGCAATTTTTTTACTTACAAATTGTATTACCAACGATTCTAGAAATGTGTACAGCAGTCCTGCCTGCTATACACATCATTAGGTTCATACCTGCACTTTCATTATTTTATATTTCCCCTTTCCCTCTTCTCAGTATCATATGCTAAAGTGATGTGTACAGCAGTCCTGCCTGCTACACACATCGCTGTCATCATACCTGCACTTTCATTATTTTATATTTCCCCTTTCCCTCTTCACATTTTGAGTATCATATACTAAAGTGATGTGTACTGCATTCCTGCCTGCTATACACATCACCATCATCATACCTGCGTTTTCATGACAAACAACGCTTTCTATGTTCTAACTTTTTTTCCTTCATTAGATTGACGTGTACAGCAGTCCCGGCCACTGTACACGTCAGTAGGATCCGAGCCACGTGTTTAGACACTTGAATGCTTCCTTCCTCCTTTTTTTAATCTTCAGTTGATTGACGTGTACAGCAGTCCCGCCCACTGTACACGTCACAAGGAAGAAACCGTTCACACTAAATTGGGGAGTTCAACTAGCGGATGCTTTTACCCACTTCTCCAATCTGATTGCTCCTTCAAGAAGATTGACGTGTACAGCAGTCCCGCCTGCTGTACACGTCACTGTTATGTGTGTAGCTTTTTTTTTTATAGCATAATAGCAGTGGAACCTGTATTATTCAATTGTGTGCTCTGGTTTTTATTATCTAAGCACATACCTCCAATCAGCTCTTAGGACCAACTAAACCCCTGTTACTACACAGGAACGATCAAGCTCCCCTAGTAACAGGTATTCACAAGCCTCTTATATTTCTATCAGTTCTGCTAAGTGAACAGATGATTAGAAGATTCTCTGTTTACTTGCAGAACGTGTATTCTACTGACTAATACCTAAGGAAAATGACCTAAGCAATAAAGTCAAGTAAGTTGAATCATCACACACGCACATATATATATATATATATATATACTGTATATATATATATATATATATATATATATATATACACACAGTATATATACTTTTTACAATATGAAAGCAAGTAAAATTGTAAATTTTTATTTTGTAAATTTTATATATATGTGGGTAGTGTAGTGGGTTTTTTAGACACTGAGAGACGACATCCGTTTGTGTCCCCAAGGGTTTTCCCTTACACTACGCGGCACTTACCTCATTGGATTGAGGTGAAGGAGTGTAAGTAATCTCCCAAAGGGAGCTGTATTGTCTATTGATTACTAAATTGGATGAACAGTTTACAAGGGAATACGTCTGTACCTGTTTTTTATAAGCAGATTTTACTACAAGTGACTTTTTATCTATCCTTTAGTGACTTTTTAACTTTTATTGGATCCCTACCACTAATAGGGTGTTTCTCTAACTCATTTTATAATATCATTGTGTTTTTTTATTTCATTCTACTGAATATCTCTTATATATGTATGACCTACTGTTAGGATTTATGATACATGTATACTTGTATATATAATATATTGATTGTTAGAACCTCAGGATTATATGCTATATAGATAGCTATTTGTATAGTGTATCGCTACAAACACTAGATTTACTTCACATCTACTATCATTTTCCTAACCAGGAGCTTATATTCCTTCTAAATTATTTTTATAGATATATTGTTGGAACTTTAGGTTGCGCCATTAGAGTTATTCCCTTTATGTAGTGTTGTTTGTCATTCCCTTTTCCCCAATATTTTGCCACGATAATTTTTTTCTATCTGGTGATAAGTAGTTAGGGTTTCTTATCACCTGGATAGTACTCTAGGGCCACACCAGTGTACATTACACAGTTCCTCATCTGGGTTATATCCAGCGCCTTCCCTATACACATCTTCTATTTCTTATATATATATATATATACAGGGAGTGCAGAATTATTAGGCAAATGAGTATTTTGACCACATCATCCTCTTTATGCATGTTGTCTTACTCCAAGCTGTATAGGCTCGAAAGCCTACTACCAATTAAGCATATTAGGTGATGTGCATCTCTGTAATGAGAAGGGGTGTGGTCTAATGACATCAACACCCTATATCAGGTGTGCATAATTATTAGGCAACTTCCTTTCCTTTGGCAAAATGGGTCAAAAGAAGGACTTGACAGGCTCAGAAAAGTCAAAAATAGTGAGATATCTTGCAGAGGGATGCAGCACTCTTAAAATTGCAAAGCTTCTGAAGCGTGATCATCGAACAATCAAGCGTTTCATTCAAAATAGTCAACACGGTCGCAAGAAGCGTGTGGAAAAACCAAGGCGCAAAATAACTGCCCATGAACTGAGAAAAGTCAAGCGTGCAGCTGCCAAGATGCCACTTGCCACCAGTTTGGCCATATTTCAGAGCTGCAACATCACTGGAGTGCCCAAAAGCACAAGGTGTGCAATACTCAGAGACATGGCCAAGGTAAGAAAGGCTGAAAGACGACCACCACTGAACAAGACACACAAGCTGAAACGTCAAGACTGGGCCAAGAAATATCTCAAGACTGATTTTTCTAAGGTTTTATGGACTGATGAAATGAGAGTGAGTCTTGATGGGCAAGATGGATGGGCCCGTGGCTGGATTGGTAAAGGGCAGAGAGCTCCAGTCCGACTCAGACGCCAGCAAGGTGGAGGTGGAGTACTGGTTTGGGCTGGTATCATCAAAGATGAGCATGTAGGGCCTTTTCGTGTTGAGGATGGAGTCAAGCTCAACTCCCAGTCCTACTGCCAGTTTCTGGAAGACACCTTCTTCAAGCAGTGGTACAGGAAGAAGTCTGCATCCTTCAAGAAAAACATGATTTTCATGCAGGACAATGCTCCATCACACGCGTCCAAGTACTCCACAGCGTGGCTGGCAAGAAAGGGCATAAAAGAAGAAAATCTAATGACATGGCCTCCTTGTTCACCTGATCTGAACCCCATTGAGAACCTGTGGTCCATCATCAAATGTGAGATTTACAAGGAGGGAAAACAGTACACCTCTCTGAACAGTGTCTGGGAGGCTGTGGTTGCTGCTGCACGCAATGTTGATGGCGAACAGATCAAAACACTGACAGAATGCATGGATGGCAGGCTTTTGAGTGTCCTTGCAAAGAAAGGTGGCTATATTGGTCACTGATTTGTTTTTGTTTTGTTTTTGAATGTCAGAAATGTATTTTTGTGAATGTTGAGATGTTATATTGGTTTCACTGGTAAAAATAAATAATTGAAATGGGTATATATTTGTTTTTTGTTAAGTTGCCTAATAATTATGCACAGTAATAGTCACCTGCACACACAGATATCACCCTAAAATAGCTATAACTAAAAACAAACTAAAAACTACTTCCAAAACTATTCAGCTTTGATATTAATGAGTTTTTTGGGTTCATTGAGAACATGGTTGTTGTTCAATAATAAAATTAATCCTCAAAAATACAACTTGCCTAATAATTCTGCACTCCCTGTATATATATATATATATATATATATATATATATATTAGTTTACAAAATACAAAATTACAATTTTACTTTCTTTTATATTGTAAAAATTATATATGTGTGTGTGTGTGTGTGTATATATATATATATGTGTGTGTATATACTGTATATATATATATATATATATATATATATATATACATACAGGTATATATATATATATATATATATATATATATATATATATATATATATATATATATATTCAATCGATGAAAGAAAGACAAGAGATTTATAATAAAATCTCATGAAAGACTGGGAATTCAGCACTCTTTTATAATAAATCAGAACAACACAAGTTTGCAATTAAAGTGGCCTCGCCGGGTGCAGGTTCAGCAAGATTGACCGCTAAGTTGAAACAATGTAGAAAATAAATAGTTACATAAAACCAGTGCCTATATACACTGTACTCATAATGGACCGGTCTATGTGACCTAATACAGCCTCATTGTGGAGGAACCAAAAAGTATATACATGCAGTAACCACCTTAAGGGACAGAGAAATGCTTGTTCATAGAAATATATAGCATGTATGGAAAAAACCAGACATATCAATCTTTTTGTACTGCACAGACCATAGGTTTTAGTAAACTGTGTTAGCCGAGTGTTCCCATATATGAATATAGAACAACTAGTACATATACAGTACAATGCAATATATATCATAAGAATAGCTGTGTTTAAACAGTGAAAATTGCTACTTCATATGAGCTGTAAATATAAAAGCACTGTAAAAGTTAAGCAATTGATAAACTGTCATAGCTTGACCAAGTGGTATGTATATTCCGTCCAGTATTGTATATATTCACATAGTATGTGAGGAGCTTTGATGGTAGGCAATAGAGTGTTAATGGAAAATAGCATATGAGCCAGTGGGTGGAGAGACAAACAGAGTCATGCGGCACATAAAGCAAAAGTTGTTATAAAGCATCAAGGAAAAGTTAATAGGCAAGCAAGGTGCAGGAGGATATCATATTAGTAACTGAATCCCTCTGTCAACTGCATCCAAAACTTGAACAAAAAGCTGCATTCATCAATCACAAACATACGCTGTAAGAAAGGCACAATCAAACATGCAGGAGGACGCCGGGTATATGCATCCGGATCCCTCTGTCAACTACACCTGATACCGCCCTCTTGTTCTTTGTTAGTTGCGTTGTGACTTCAACTTTCCATATCGATGCGGACCAACCCGCAGATGGATTCGAGATGACTTATGCCGTTTTTAGAATAGACTCCGGTCTCCTATGATCTCCCGGCTCCAAAGTTAGTTGCTCCCAGAAACATTGCCGCTCCGTTCCGCCAAACAATCCAGCGTGTCAGGTCACATGTGAACGGTCAGCCAATGCCGACGCGCGTTTCACCCCCTCGTCACAAGAGAGACGGGGCTTCCTCAGGGCTGTGTAAACTAGGGTGTGTTAGGTCCTACCTTTAAACCTACTTTACTCTGCCCAGATGGGAGGTGAACATTATCTAAACATTAAAAATTGTACGTTACAAATGCAAAATACATTTTTACCTTAACATACTTTACTACTTAGATGATATATACAAATTGTAGCAATTAGCAATTCTAGTAAAAGGCTTTTAACATGGAACATAGTCCTGTGCAGATTGTTATAAAATCACAACCTTACAAGAAACAGGCTATATCCAATCTTTCATTCATACCTTTTGGGCCAATGGTAGAAAGGTTGAATATCCATTTACATTCTTTCTGCAAAAGAACCTTATCATTATCTCCCCCTCTACCATTGGTTATGCCCTTGTCAATACCCAGCACTCTCATGCAATCTGGACTGCTATTGTGGAAGATCTTAAAATGTCTAGCCACACTACTGCTTTGTACTTTGTTTTTATGTCGTCTCTGTGTTCAAGAATTCTGTCTTTTATTAATCTCTTAGTTTTACCAACGTAAAACATTGGACAGTTGCAGTTTAACAAGTAAACCACTCCTTCAGTGTTACAGTTAAAGAAAAATTTCAGTTTATAAACTTTCTCTGTACAAGCTGAAAATACCTTTGTTTTTTCCATAAATTTACACGTCACACATTTTTTGCAGGGAAAATTTCCTACCAATTTTTGGCTAGACAGCCAATTTCTTTGTGGAGTTACATACCTGCTCTGCACAAGTTTGTCTCTTAAATTTGGGGCTCTTTTTGTTTATCATTGGGACAATTGCTTAACTTTTACAGTGCTTTTATATTTACAGCTCATATGAAGTAGCAATTTTCACTGTTTAAACACAGCTATTCTTATGATATATATTGCATTGTACTGTATATGTACTAGTTGTTCTATATTCATATATGGGAACACTCGGCTAACACAGTTTACTAAAACCTATGGTCTGTGCAGTACAAAAAGATTGATATGTCGGGTTTTTTCCATACATGCTATATATTTCTATGAACAAGCATTTCTCTGTCCCTTAAGGTGGTTACTGCATGTATATACTTTTTGGTTCCTCCACAATGAGGCTGTATTAGGTCACATGGACCGGTCCATTATGAGTACAGTGTATATAGGCACTGGTTTTATGTAACTATTTATATTCTACATTGTTGCAACTTAGCGGTCAATCTTGCTGAACCTGCACCCGGCGAGGTGCATGAATAAAGCACTACCACTTTAATTGCAAACTTGTGTTGTTCTGATTTATTATAAAAGAGTGCTGAATTCCCAGTCTTTCATGAGATTTTATTATAAATCTCTTGTCTTTCTTTCTTTGATTGAATATATAAAATTATATGGGTCTGCACCATATGTTTTCATCCTTCTCATATTATTATATTAGAGTTGGAATTTTTAGTGCCCCGTAATTAGGTGCACTATCAACAACACTATATATAGCAAATTTTCCGTTCACAGCACTTTTTTTCTTTTAATATATATATATATATATATATGTGTGTGTGTGTGTGTGTGTGATGATGTGATGATTCAACTTACTTGACTTTAATGCTTAGGTAATTTTCCTTAGGTATTAGTCAATAGAATACACGTTCTGCAAGTAAACTTAGACTCTTCTAATCATCTGTTCACTTAGCAGAACTGATAGAAATATAAGAGGCTTGTGAATACCTGTTACTAGGGGAGCTTGATCGCTCCTGTGTAGTAACATGTGTTTAGTTGGTCCTAAAACCTCAAGTCATTTTAAACAAGAGCTGATTGGAGGTATGTGCTTAGATAATAAAAAACAGAGCACACCATTGAATAATACAGGTTCCACTGCTATTATGCTATTAAAAAAAAGCTACACACATAACAGTGACGTGTACAGCAGGCGGAACTACTGTACACGTCAATCTTCTTGAAGGAACAATCAGATTGGAGGTGAAGTGGGTAAAAGCATCCACTAGTTGAACTACCCCATTTAGTGTGAATGGTTTCTTCCTTCTGACGTGTACAGCGGGCGGGACTGCTGTACACGTCAATCAACTGAAGATAAAAGAAAAAAGGAGAAAGGAAGCATTCAAGTGTCTGAACGCGCGACTCAGATCCTACTGACGTGTACAGTGGGCGGGACTGCTGTGTACACGTCAATCTAATGAAGGAAAAAAAGTTAGAACATAGAAAGCGTTGTTTAGGCATGACAGTGACAGTATGATGACAGTGATGTGTATAGCAGGCAAGACTGCTGTACACATCACTTTAGTAAATGATACTCAAAATGTGAAGAGGGAAAGGGGAAATATAAAATAATGAAAGTGCAGGTATGATGACAGCGATGAGTATAGCAGGCAGAACTGCTGTACACATCACTTTACTATTTGAAATGACCAGTTTCAAGAGGAATAGAGGTAATACAATTATGGGAATAGCTATACTAGTAATTGCACAGCAGGTGGCACTGCTGTACATGTTTATAAAGTGCTGAGAAGCTACATTGATGGGCGGAGCAAATGAAGTGATTGACAGGAATTGTAGTATAAAAAAATAATGAATATATAATAATGTAAAAAAATAAAAAAAATATGCAAATTGTTTATAAAACATGAAATAAACATTTTGCAAGTTTCATTAATAATAAAATTTATCATCCCTTTAAGCGTTTTATTTTTAGTAATGCTAGTTTTTTTATTTTTAAAGGTTAGATTAGGTTTTTATTTAATTTGACAGGTATTTTTTTAAGGTAGTTGGGATTTTATTGGTAAAGTTTAGGATAATTTATTTTGGGTTAAATTAGGGGTTATTAGGTTAAGAGGTTTAGATGTAAGTGTGTTACTTTGCAATGTGGGGGGATGGTGGTTTAGGGGTTAATACTACAGTTTAGACATTGCAAAGTGGGGGGATTGCAGTTTAGTAATTAATAGTATAGTTTAGACATTGCGATGTGGGGGGATAGCAGTTTAGGGCTTAATAGTATAGTTTAGACATTGTGATGTGAGGGTTTAATAGTATACATAGGTAGTTAGCGATGTGGGGGGATGGCAGTTTCGGGTTTAATAGTGTAGTTAAGTGTAACTTTTTCATCTGGACAAACGATTTACGCGACCTTTCAGGTTGCGTAAAAAGGTGAGTGTTAAATGTGAATGCATTCGCACAATCACATTCAACTTTTAATACTAGCACATATTAGTGCTTTACGCTACCCATAAAAAAATATGAGGAGCAAAAATTACAGCGAGTTCACGCAAACTAACTTAAGGTAATTTTGACAGCCTGACACTTGTAATATGGATTTGAGCGTAAAGAACATTGCAACTTCGCAATCAGGTTTATGCTACTAGCGCTAACAATAGCGCTCCATTTTTAATCTAGCTCATCATTTTTAAATCAATTTCATAAGTTTCTATATTAGAAATGCCTATGTTCTTCAGAATCTGTTGGTGCTCTACAAGTACCTGATAATAATAATAATTATAAGAATATATATATATATATATATATATATATATATATATATATATCCCTCCATTTATATTGGCACCCTTGGTAAATATGAGCAAAAAAGGCTGTGAAAAATTGTCTTTATTTCTTGAACTGAAAAATAAAAGGTTAAACAATAAACAAAAATTACCTGCTCTCATGGATATTAAACATTTGAAAGCACAACACAGGTTTACCCCCCAAAAAAATAATCTGTTAAATATATGTGTGTTACAATTATTGCCACCCTTTTAGTCAATACTTTGTGCTACCTCCCTTTGCCAAGATAACAACTCTAAGTATTTCCCTATAATGCCTGATGAGGTTGGCGAATACATGGCAAGGGATCTGAAACAGTTCCTCCATACATAATCTCTCCAGATATTTTAAATTTCGAGGTCAACGCTGGGGTTCAAGTTAGGTGACTGGGATGTCCATGACAGGACCTAGATTTTGTGGTCAGTAAACCATTTGTGTGTTGATTTTGAAGTATGTTTTGGATCATTGGCCTGCTATAAGATGCAGCAATGGCCCATTTTAAGCTTTCTGGTAGAGGCTGTCAGGTGCTCATTTAATAGCTGTTGCTATTTAATAGAGTCCATGAGGCCATGTATCCTAGCAAAATGTCTAGGTCCTCTAGCAGAAAAACAGCCCCAAAATATGAAAGAGCCACCACCACATTTAACCTTGGCATGAGTTACTCTTCCATATAGCTACCTCTTTGTGGTGCCAAACCCACCTCTGGTGTTTATTGCTGAAAAGCTCTATTTTTGTTTCATCTGACCATAGAACCTGATCCCATTTGAAGTTCCAGTAGTGTCTGGCAAACTGAAGATGAATGACTTTGTTTTTGGATTAGAGTAGAGGCTTTTTTCTTGAAACCATACCAAACAACTTGTGGTGATGTAGGTGAAGTCAGAATGTAGTTTTGTAGACTTTCTGACCCCAAGATGCAACTAACTTCTGCAATTCTCCAGCTGTGATCCTTGGAGATATTTTGGCTTCTCGATCCATCCTCTTCACAGTGCATTGAGACAAAATAGACACATATCCTCTTTCCAGGTTGATAGCATTTCCAGTTGACTATAACTTCTTATTGTGGCCCTGATGGTGGAAATTGGCATTTTCATAGCTTTTGCTATTTTCTTATAGCCACTTTGCATTTTGTGAAGCTCAACAACCTTTAGCCATACATCAAAGCTATACTCCTTGGTCTTACCCAATTGTGATGAATGACTATGGGAATTTGGCCTATGTGTTATCTCATATTTATACCACTGAGAAACAGGAAGTCATGGTTGAACAATTTCCCGCTCCTAGTCACCCTAACCCTACAGGTGTACTAAAAAAAAATTAAAATATCAATGGGAATATACATCAAATATATTTTTCTCCTATGAATTTATAGGGGTGCCAATAATTGTGCCACCACATATATTTAACAAATATTTTTTTATTTTTTTTTTAAACCTGTGTTGTGTTTGCAATTGTTTGATATCGATGAGAGCAGAGTATTTTTGTGTATTTTTTTCACAAAAGATCAAAAGGTTAAAACAAGGATACTTTTTCACAGCCTTCTTTACTTATATTTACCAAGAGTGCCAATGTTAATGAAGGGCACTGTATGTATGTATGTATGTATATATACATACATATATACACACACACACACACACACACACACACAGATAAACATTATATATATATATATATATATATATATATATATATATATATATATATATATATATATATATATACAGTAATTACAATAAATCTAAATAAAAATTAATATTATTACCTAAATAATTCCTATTTAAAACTAAATACTTACCTATAAAATAAACCCTAAGCTAGCTACAATATAACTAATAGTTACATTGTATCTAGCTTAGGGTTTATTTTTATTTTACAGGCAAGTTTGTATTTATTTTAACTAGGTAGAATAGTTATTAAATAGTTATTAACTATTTAATAACTACCTAGCTAAAATAAATACAAAAGTACCTGTAAAATAAAACCTAACCTAAGTTACAATAACACCTAACCTAACCCTACAATTAAATAAATTAACTAAATTAAAAACAATTAAATTAAATTAGCTAAAGTACAAAAAACCCCCACTAAATTACAGAAAATAACAAATTACAAGATATTTAAACTAATTACACCTAATCTAATAGCCCTATCAAAATAAAAAAGTACCCCCAAAATAAAAAAAAACCTAGCCTAAACTAAACTATCAATAGCCCTTAAAAGGGCCTTTTGCGGGGCATTGCCCCAAAGTAATCAGCTCTTTTACCGGTAAAAAAAAAAATACAAACAAACCCCCCAACAGTAAAACCCCCCACCCACACAACCAACCCCCCAAATAAAATACTATCTAAAAAAAACTAAGCTCCCCATTGCCCTGAAAAGGGCATTTGGATGGGCATTGCCCTTAAAAGGGCAGTTAGCACTTTTGCGGCCCAAACCCTAATCTAAAAAATAAAACCCACTCAATACACCCTTAAAAAAACCTAACCCCCTGAAGATCGACTTACTGTTCTGAAGACCGGACATCCATCTTCAAGGAAGCAGCAGAAGTCTTCATCCAACCGTGCCGAAGTCCTCAACGAAGCCGGGAGAAGTCTTCATCCAAGCCGGGCAAAGTGGTCCTCCAGATGGGCATCTTCTATCTTCATCCATCTGACGTGGAGCGGGTCCATCTTCAAGACATCCAATGCGGAGCATCCTCTTCACGCAAAGTCTTCTTACTGAATGACGGTTCCTTTAAGTGACATCATCCAAGATGGCGTCCCTTAGATTCCGATTGGCTGATAGAATTCTATCAGCTAATCGGAATTAAGGTAGAAAAAATCCTATTGGCTGATGCAATCAGCAAATAGGATTGAAGTTCAATCCTATTGGCTGATCCAATCAGCCAATAGGATTGAGCTTGCATTCTATTGGCTGTTCCAATCAGCCAATAGAATATTTTGATTTAATTGTTGTTAATTTAGTTAATTTATTTAATTGTAGTGTAGTGTTAGGTGTTATTGTAACTTAGGTTAGGTTTTATTTTACAGGTACTTTTGTATTTATTTTAGCTAGGTAGTTATTAAATTGTTAATAACTATTTAATAACTATTCTACCTAGTTAAAATAAATACAAACTTGCCTGTAAAATAAAAATAAGCCCTAAGATAGCTACAATGTAACTATTAGTTATATTGTAGCTATTTTAGGATTTATTTTACAGGTAAGTATTTATTTTTAAATAGGAATTATTTAGGTAATAATATTAATTTTTATTTAGATTTATTGTAATTATATTTAAGTTAGGGGGTGTTAGGGTTAGACTTAGGTTTGGGGGTTAATACATTTAATATAATGGCGGCGACATTGGGGCGGCAGATTAGGGGTTAATAAATGTAGGTAGGTGGCAGCGATGTTAGGGATGGCAGATTAGGGGTTAATAGTATTTAACTAATGTTTGCGAGGCGGGAGTGGTTTAGGGGTAAATATGTTTATTATAGTGGCGGTGACGTTGGGGGGGCAGATTAGGGGTTAATAAGTGTAGGTAGGTTGCGGCGACATTAGGGGCAGGGGATTAGGGGTTAATAAATATAATGTAGGTGTCGGTGATGTTGGGAGCATCAGATTAGAGGTTAATAAGTATAATGTAGGTGTCGGCGGTGTCCGGAGCAGCAGATTAGGGGTTAATAAGTATAATGTAGGTGTCGGGGATGTCGGGGGCGGCAGATTAGGGGTTAATAAGTGTAGACTCGGGGTTCATGTTAGAGTGTTAGGTGTAAACATACATTTAATTTCCCCATAGGAATCAATGGGGCTGCGTTACTGAGTTTTACGCTGCTTTTTTGCAGGTGTTAGACTTTTTCTCAGCTGGCTCTCCCTGTTGATTCCTATGCGTAAATCGTGCACGAGCACGTACGACCAGCTCACCGCTGACTTAAGCAGTGCTGGTATTGGAGTGCGGTAAGGAGCACAATTTTGCTCAACGCTCGCTTCTTGCCTTTTAACGCCGGGTTTGTAAAACTCGTAATCTAGCTGTATGTTTATAAATCTAGGATTCAGTACCTATATTTTCTTATAAAATAGTAATTAAAATATATTCAATTTTCAATCTTGTCATTTTGCATCTAGTACTTTATGTAAAAAAAAAAAAAACTAGTTTAGAAAAATAGAAAAGAATGTGATATTGTACTACAAATTGTTAAAAACAAATTATTGCCATACTGTAAAACTGTACTCAACTAAATGTTGTTAATCAGGATGCTCATTTAGGACCTTAAAATTTTTTTTTTACAATTTCTCAGATAATAAGTTTTTAAAAATGTATTTTCAAATTTGAAAAAAATACAACAGAAAATACACAACAGCATCTATATAGCTACATGCTGACCAACAGAATGGTAACAGGTGGGATAGGTTAATAACAGACTGATACAAGGTTCAGTCTAATTTTCTCAGTCCACCCACAGCAAACAGTTACCAGGACTTCTGTTTTATAAGAATTAAGTGCAGAAATAAGTCATACTAAAATAAACAGCAACAAACCAGAAAATTAAAAGAGATGCCAAAGTATCAAGAAAAGAAACAGTTAGAAAAGGGTAAAAGAAACTGGAACCAAGTGAACATTTGTTCTCCATATGTATGTATGCAACATTTTAAACCTAGTAATTGTACAGCCTGCCAGGCTTAATCCGGCGTATAAGATGCCCAAATGTAAAAAAAAAAGTTGCAAGGAAATACCATCAAATATTCATGTTTACATAATTAGTTTATGGAGCAGAACTATGTTGGGCCTTAGGTCTAGATTCCCATGAAAAACATAATATCATGGCCAAAATTGAATTTATTAATAGAGCAATAGAAGTATCTTTCTAAAGATAGTTAGATTTGTGAAATTCCAATCCTGCAGAGTAGGAATTGTGTCTTGCTTTCAATAACTTGGTATTAATGGATTGGAACTGGATAGTGAGAGTTGTCAGTGTTTTACATGGGTTCTTGATGGAAGTTTGAAAATAACATTAAACAACAATATGAAGCGGACAAGAACAGTGTTCCCTCTAGGGCCACATTTTGTGGTTAGCCCAGCAGTGAAAGTTAATAAGGGATGCATTCATTGCAGTCTGAATTGTGTAGTATTTGCAGACTGCAAGGTATGCTTCCCTTATTAACTGTTTCACTGCTGGGCTGTTCACAAAATGTAGCCTTAGAGGGAACACTGGTCCAGAGATGTTTCACATCCCATGAAAGTATTTAAATAATGATCTAACAACCTCAAAACAGCAAATGCTGATGCCAATCGTGGATTATGGGGATGTAGTATATGCACCTGCACCGCAAACTCACCTTAATAAACGTAATATGTTGTATAACTCATTCTGCCACTTTGTGCTACAATGTAACTACAGGACCCACCAATGTGACATTCTAAAAGAACTAAACTGGCTGTCGCTGGAATCCAGACGCACCCTCCATCTTTCCTGCCTTGTGTTTAAAAGCTTTTCTGGGAAGCTCCCACCCTACCTGAGCAGAATGCTCTGCCCTGCTATTCCCACCTCCTATAACCTCCGATCCAATAACAGCACATTATTTAGCTTGGCTCAATACAAAAAGAAAGCAGCTCGATCCTCCTTTTCCTACAGAGCACCACAATTATGGAATGACCTCCCGCACACTTTCAAACCTTCCCCATGCCTAATATCCTTTAAGAGATTCCTCTATACATATCTCAAAACAGAATGCACCTGTCATGGTTGATTATATATTTCCTACCTGTTCTATGTTACATTTTTGTGCATATATTGTGTATTATTATTGTTTTTTGTATTTTATTGTACCCATTGTATCAATGCAATGTTTTGTGTACCCATGACATACTTGAAAACAAGAGAAATCTCAATGTATCTTTCCTGGTAAAATATTTTATAAATAAATAAATAAATAAATAAATAAATAAATAATAAAACAAAGTAATCTTGGGGCATGCCCACCAAATGTGGTAAGGGGTGCCCACCTCTCTACATCTCCTCTAGCACTTTTTAGAGGCCCATGTGAACATATGTTTTAGTCTTTGGGGTGTTAAGTACCACCGTGTTAATTGGAAATGTATAGTTTGTTTCCAAAAGGACAGCTGAGTGTGAGGACCAAGTTGTGTGTTAGAATATTTTATGCCATTCTTTTATAGAAACTTGAAAGGTAGCACTTTTTGCCATGTCTGTGTATACATTGGTATTTGACTACCCTTTGGTGTATTTAGTAATGCATATTATCAAGCCTGCTGAGAGATACCATCTATTACTTCAATTGCCTGGCCAGTAGTCTTATTATCCCTACATTAGATGAAACTATAGGTAGGAAATTCCACAGCCAAGAAAAACACCAGGATCCAGATAAGGAGGCTGCAAGCAGTCTATAAAAAGCCAAAGGAAATGCAGACAGAAAGGGTAAGTACTTAATCAGGTCAGGCAAACTCACGGTCAGGTTCAAGCTAGGGTCAGCAACAGGAAGGCAGAATATCACAGTACCAAGGCAAAAAACAGATCAAGGTCAAAGTCTAGGTGGGCAAAATGATCAGAAGGTAGAGGTACCAGGGAAATCCGAGAGCATGGTACAAGACAGGTCACAATATCAGCAACAAGTAATACAATAACAGAATAGCGTACCCAGGTAGCACAAAGCAAAAACCTATACACAGGCAACAAAGGAACAGGAAGCAAAAGACAGTTTGGAGCACCAAAAAACGAGTGAAAAACAAAAATGTATTATTAACAATAGGGTTAAATAACCCCAGGGTAAGAGTGTATAAACAATAAAGCGAAATACAGAGAACAAAAAGGCTGACCGGTTTCGGCGTGTGCCTTAATCCTAACCTGCTTAAAAGTGTTAGTAAATTCACAACTTAAAAACCCACCTCTGTGTTTCAATTGGGTGTGAGATTCACACCTTTCTAATGGTTGACCAATGTTCAACTTCCTAATTTATCAGACACCTGTGTTGCCTACTGACATCACTTTTGTTATTAGGTGTGGCGATGTCGGTACAGCCCTCTTAAAGTTTTAACTGTAAACTTTCCTTTGCTGTCACCCAGACCGCACAAAAGTGCTCATCGCCACATCTAATCTACTACTGAAACAAATTGTAGTTGTATAAAATTAGACTTATTGCTTATATAGCCAAAAATTGCATTTGTCTGTTCCCATTTATATGTCGACATATCTCCGTGTATGAAATGCTGTCTAATATCTTACGTTCCTTGAACGTTACAACATCTTGGAATAGATAGAAAAAGTTGTGGAACCTGGGACTGCCTGGGTCCGATATTGCCCACTGTCTCTTTGTGTATGAATCTTCATAGCAAAAAGGATTTGAATACAGCTGTTCGAGGATGCGTGTGTATTTGTTTACTAAAGTGACGTGTAAGTCACACCTCTAGTAGCGCCCTATAGGCTTGCGTGCCCCTCCGCTTCCACAGCATTACTTCGCCTTCCACTTTAATGATATGCGTGGAGGAGGTGTGTTAGCAAAACCCCTAGCCTCTTGTTAGACGGATTCTCCAATGTGACCACTCAAAGTGAAGTGCCCTCACTCAATCAATGTACGTTTATCCCTGGTAGATGCAGCTAAATGGCTCTATCCAGGAACTTTTGCTGTACATCCCCTTGCGTTACTACTTAACTGTATAGAGTGCGTGTGCTTCGCTAAGGGGTTGGGGGTGGGGGGGGCAATCAAGGCTCTCATCAATATAAAGTTTAAGCAGATATTTTCTTTCTCTAAGAATACTGTAATGGATCTGCTCTGTGAACGGAACACTGTATAGCTTTTGCTCACTGGTACCTCATTATAATCGTGTGGGCATTGCTCTTCAACCAGTTAAATATCAAGTAATAAATTATTATGATTGAGTTATCCTTAGTTGTATGTGTTTATAATTAATGTAGTTTGTATTCTTAAGTGCTGGTTAGAAATTGTTTGTGTTGTATGTAATTATAAGGGAATTAGGGGAAATGGAGGTTAGGGGTAGGAACTGGAAAGGGGTATGAAGAAGAGGGGAAAAGAAGAGAGAAAGATAGAGAGAGAGTGAGAACGAAGTGGTAAAGGAGGGTTATGAGTAAGGAGGGAGGAGGGGGGGGGGGGGGGGGGGGGGAGGGGGGAGGGGGGGTTGGGGGGTGGTGGTGAGGGGGATATAAGGGGGGAATAGGAGGGGGGAAGGGTTAAGGGGGGAAAAATGGGAAGGGAGGGGGGGGTTTGGGGGTGGGGGAAAGGGGGAAGGGAAAGGTAAGCGGGGACTGGGCCTGGAGTATGTGTGACTACAGCTACCAAAAATTAATTAAATCGAATTCTGAGTTCAGGCCCTCTGGAGACCTGGTTCTCAACCGAAAAATCCAGAAGGCCTCCCTCTCTCCCAGTTTCCGGGTTCTATCAAGCCCTCTATTCTGTACAGGGACCTTCTCAATGATGGTCCACGAAAAGTACCTGGGATCTTTTTGGTGTATCACGGAAAAGTGATTGATCAGAGGCGTTGTTAATTCACCTGCTCTTATATCAGCCAGATGTTCCTTTATTCTGACTCGTGCCTCCCTGGTCGTTAGACCTACATATTGGAGGGCACAATGTGTGCATGATATTAGATATACCACGAAATCTGACCGGCAGTTTAAGCACAGTCTCTTCTGGAAAGTTTCACCTGTGACCAAGGACCTGAATGAATCCCCCACTACCACTCTTTCGCATGCCTTACAGGAAAGATAATTGCATCTAAATGTACCATTAAGTCTTAGCCAGGTTGAGCCACTGGTTTCTTCCTGTTTCAGTCTAGTGGGGGCTATTATGTTACCAATCGTAGTACCAAGGCAAAAAACAGATCAAGGTCAAAGTCTAGGTGGGCAAAATGATCAGAAGGTAGAGGTACCAGGGAAATCCGAGAGCATGGTACAAGACAGGTTACAATATCAGCAACAAGTAATACAATAACAGAATAGCGTACCCAGGTAGCACAAAGCAAAAACCTATACACAGGCAACAAAGGAACAGGAAGCACCTTATAATAGATTAAAGGTGCTAAACAGAAGCGCGGCCTGGAGGGAAAAAGCAAGAAAATAGCACGTCGGTGTTGAGTTAATAGTGCGCTTAGGAAAAACAATTAATAAGTCCCATAGTATAGTGATAAAACAATTATCTCATGTCTCTTTATATGTATTTAACTTTCCCACCCAAATGATTTTGTTTCATGCACGTAGGGGCCGAATTATCAAGAACCGAATGGCCCCTGATTCCCCTGTTTCCGTGCGAGCCTTCAGGCTCGCCGGAAACAACAGTTAAGAAGGAGGCTCCTTAACTGGTCCGCTGCTTCTGAGTGGCGGACAGCAATCAACCAAATCAGATACGATCGGGTTGATTGATACCCCCTGCTAGCGTCGGCATTCAACGATGTCTGTCTGACATGATCCGCTGATCGGATCATGTCGGACAGATGTTTAATAAATCGGCCCCATAACGTTCACCTTAATGCTATCTGGGTATTTCATCCTTCATTAGATGTAAATACTTATAACTTTCAAAGGTGCGGTAGCTTTGACCACTTTGATGCAAAACAGGCAAAATAAATAATAAAAGTATATTGCAATAATATTTTATTTCCCATAATTAAAACCAAATATAGGTAAATTAAATGTGGAATCTTATGTCCCTTTAAGAAAAGTTTTCTATTATTGAATCTCTGCTTAAGTTTAGCATTTAAGTATATTAAAACAAAAATAAAATTTAAAACAAAATGTTCAAAAACCTGATAATTACAATTTTGTTGTTTTTGCACAGTATTGGCTTTAAAAATAGCACATTCCCTTGCATTTACAGCAGATTTGAATTTAGAAAATATATTTTAAGGGTAGTCTTTACTCTAGAAGCTAAGCTTAAGATATTGAGGGTTTGCAATATCCTGTTTAACATTTGGCAGCTGTCTAAACTCTTGCTAATCTAATCATGTGCTCAGGAGACCCATAAGGCCCCAAAATGTCACAGCCGTTTTAGGCAGATGGTATTTTAATATATTTCATTGTATTTTTGGATCAGTCTCTTTCATGGTTAGATTTATAGCTGGCCTGAGTATCCAAGATCTCTTAGCAGACACCACCTGTTAAAGCATTGAGCCAGGTTACTTTTGAAATTATTGTTGTTCATACAGGACAGTATGTTTTAGGCCATACACATTTTTCCACTAGCAGTTTCTCTGCTCCTCAACAGTTAAAGTAAAATATTGGTTTACTAACTCCCATATTACTTTTTTCTACACTATAGAATTTAACTATTTAATGTTGCCTTCATCTTTCATTTAGCATTCAGTTTTTCTGTTTATGTCTAGGTATTATTTTAAAGAAAATGTTTAAAGGGACATTCTAGTCAAAATTAAACTTTCATGATTCAGAGAGGGCAATCTTAAACAACTTTCTAATGGACTTTTATCATTAAATTTGCTTTGTTCCCTTGGTGGTATTTTTGAAAAGCTGAGTCTCAAACTGATTTCTAAACCATTGAAAACCGCCTCCTAGCTCAGAGCATTTTGAAAGTTTTTCACAGTTAGACAGTAATAGTTCATGTGTGTCATATAGATAACATTGTGCTCACTCCCGTGGAGTTATTTAGGAGTCTGCACTGATTGGCTAAACTGTATGTCTATCAAAAGCACTGAGATAAGGGGGCAGTCTGCAGAGGCTTAGATACAAGCTAGTCAAAGAGGTAAAACATATATTAATATAACAGTGCTGGTTATGCAAAACTGGGGGGATGGGTAATAAAGAGATTATCTATCTTTTTAAACAATAAAAATTCGGGTGTAGACTTTCCCTTTAATAATATCATTCATTCTGTTTACAACACACACAGAAACCAGATATTCAAATCTATTAGAAAAGATTCCTTCTCAATTGTTAAAACTGCTTACATTAGTACATGATATACAGTATGAAAAACTATAGGAGATTGTCTAGTCACTGGCATTTCAACTACGTTTTAACAGAGATAAGCTTCTTTGATATAAACAGCCCATGTGAAGAATATATGCAGGTGCAGGTACATTTCCCCATAAGTACATTCTGTCACATAGTCTGAGGTGCAGAACAAAGCAGCATACACTGGGCTGAGCAATGAAGGGTCCGAAATGAGTCTGTCTTCCATATTCAGTGCTATGAACATCTTTGAGCTTTGGAGGTGCAGCAGTAAGGAATTAGGGTGCTGCAGCAACACCAGGATAACATTGTATATAGCATGTAGATAAATGTACATTTAGAACTTACTAGAACAAAGCTGTAACAACGTTTGTTGTTTCCAACCAGTTATCTGAGAATAATTCATCATCAAACACTATACTTCATAAAGGATTTTGACTGTATCAGAAACTGTACATATGTGAAGAAACCCTACATACAAGACAACAACAGATTGATTTAAAAGAAATATTTTTTTCAGCTCACCTAATTATTTTCTAGTATTAATTTCAAAACAGCTCTTAGATTTAGGGCTCCATGTATGAAGCAGTGATAGCTGCTCCAAAGCCTTTGTGGGGGAAGGTTTGCACATGCAAGCCTGCTTCCCGCAATGTAAAAAGCAGTGGTCATCGAGAGCTTGCTCACTCTGGGTGATTGACAGTCCCTTCTCTCGTGGGATTAGTCATGCAAGTGAAGGGGCGGCATTGCACACTCATATGCATAATGATGCACAGATCTGCTGCCCATATGCAGCGAAGGCGTGAAGACAGCTTCTTAAGTTGAGAAGCTTGTCCGCATGCCAGCTAATACATGGGGCCCTTAGTCTTACCCCAGGTCATTCAGTAAAAAACAAGCTAGTTGATTCATTCTTAAGCATTTATCTAATACATTTTGACACCTTTCTGATATTTTTTTATTCATAAAAACGTCTACAGGTTGTCTGTAGACCACTAAAGACAAACAGGCCCATTTATCAAGCTCCATACGGAGCTTGACGGCCCGTGTTTCTGGAGAGTCTTCAGACCTCTTCTCCATAACCCTGTCCGCCTGCTCTGAGCAGGCGGACAGGAATCGCCGGAAATCAACCCGATCGAATACGATTGGGTTGATTGACACCTCCCTGCTGGCGGCCGATTGGCCGCGAGTCAGCAGGGGGCAGCGTTGCACCAGCAGCTCTTGTGAGCTGCTGGTGCAATGTTAAATGCGGAGAGCGTATTGCTCTCCGCATTTAGCGAGGTCTTGCGGACCTGATCCGCAGTGTCGGATCAGGTCCGCAAGACCTTTGATAAATTGGGGCCAAAGTATACATAGTACTTCCATTCTATTATACAATATTCTAATAATATAAATATTAATTGGGACAATAATATTTAAAATCTTATATGATTGCTTCACAAAGATAAGTCTACTATGCACAAATACAAGGGTATAAAATCATGTCTGTGCTGTTGGGAGTCAAAACCATTTTCGTCTAACATGTAATTACCGGCTTCTTTCTTATTTCACTGGTCATATATTCATATTCACAAATGTACTGACTCATAAAAAGAGGTTAAGCTACATTAGTAATCTTGTGATGCTTTCAGCATTATTGCCCTTCTAGGCTTCACACTAAAATTAATGGAGTTTGGAGTGTGTCTAATTAAACACATCTCACATGCCTTAAAACATAGAAGATTATTCTCATTCTTGCCTGATGAAGACCATAATAGTGCAAAATCAAAACTCATGCAGACAGAATATATGGTATAATGAAGAAACAGTATTTCAGTATCACAAAATAAAACGTATTAAAGAAAATATAAAAGGCAATTAAACAGTTGACTTAGAACTTATGAATTTAGCTTCTTATCTTCTTAATTAAGGAAAAGGTGCATAATAGAATCATAAACACTGAACAAAGTGGGGAAATTAGGTGACTAGAGAAAGACATAATTAGACGAATTTGGTTACATTTATAATCGCCAAAAGCAACATTTCCCTATAAACTGGCCCCTCTAGTATAGATCCTGCTATATGTGACATTGCAAAATATGACTTTTTATTTATTATATTACATAAAAGTTATGTTCATAAATGAGGGTCAGATTTCAAGTCACAGAAACATTTTCACTGTATGAACTAGAACTTAAACTTTGAAATAAATGTATCTCTGTTGCTATTTAATTAACCTAAGCCTAGATTTGGAGTTTGGCGGTAGCCGTTAAAACCAGCGTTAGAGGCTCCTAACGCTGGTTTTAGGCTACCGCCGATATTGGAGTCACTCAAAAAAGGGTCTAACGCTCACTTTTCAGCCGCGACTTTTCCATACCGCAGATCCCCTTACGTCAATTGCGTATCCTATCTTTTCAATGGGATCTTTCTAACTCCGGTATTTAGAGTCGTGGCTGAAGTGAGCGTTAGAAATCTAACGACAAAACTCCAGCCGCAGAAAAAAGTCAGTAGTTAAGAGCTTTCTGGGCTAACGCCGGTTCATAAAGCTCTTAACTACTGTACTCTAAAGTACACTAACACCCATAAACTACCTATGTACCCCTAAACTGAGGCCCCCACATCGCCGCCACTCGATTAAATTTTTTTAACCCCTAATCTGCCGACCGCCACCTACGTTATCCTTATGTACCCCTAATCTGCTGCCCCTAACACCGCCAACCCCTATATTATATTTATTAACCCCTAACCTGCCCCCCACAACGTTGCAGCCAGCTACCTACAATAATTAACCCCTAATCTGCCGACCGCAAAGAGCCGCCACCTACATTATAGCTATGTACCCCTAATCTGCTGCCCCTAACACCGCCGACCCCTATATTATATTTATTAACCCCTAATCTGCCCCCCTCAACATCGCCTCCACCTGCCTACACTTATTAACCCCTAATCTGCCGGACCTGAACGCTACTATAATAAAGTTATTAACCCCTAATCCGCTTCACTAACCCTATAATAAATAGTATTAACCCCTAATCTGCCCTCCCTAACATCGCCGACACCTAACTTCAATTATTAACCCCTAATCTGCCGACAGGAGCTCACCGCTATTCTAATAAATGTATTAACCCCTAAAGCTAAGTCTAACCCTAACCCTAACACCCCCCTAAGTTAAATATAATTTAAATCTAACGAAATTAATTAACTCTTCTTAAATAAATTATTCCTATTTAAAGCTAAATACTTACCTGTAAAATAAATCCTAATATAGCTACAATATAAATTATAATGATATTATAGCTTTTTAGGATTTATATTTATTTTACAGGTAACTTTGTATTTATTTTAACCAGGTACAATAGCTATTAAATAGTTAAGAACTATTTAATAACTAAAATAGTTAAAATAATTACAAATTTACCTGTAAAATAAATCCTAACCTAAGTTACAATTAAACCTAACACTAGACTATCAATAAATTAATTAAATAAAATACCTACAATTACCTACAATTAAACCTAACACTACGCTATCAATACATTAATTAAATACAATATCTACAAATAAATACAATGAAATAAACTAACTAAAGTACAAAAAATAAAAAAGAACTAAGTTACAAAAAATAAAAAAATATTTACAAACATTAGAAATATATTACAACAATTTTAAACTAATTACACCTACTCTAAGCCCCCTAATAAAATAACAAAGCCCCCCCAAAATAAAAAAATGCCCTACCCTATTCTAAATTACTAAAGTTCAAAGCTCTTTTACCTTACCAGCCCTGAACAGGGCCCTTTGCGGGGCATGCCCCAAGAAGTTCAGCTCTTTTGCCTGTAAAAAAAAAACATACAATACCCCCCCAACATTACAACCCACCACCCACATACCCCTAATCTAACCCAAACCCCCCTTAAATAAACCTAACACTAAGCCCCTGAAGATCTTCCTACCTTATCTTCACCTAACCAGGTATCACCGATCCGTCCTGGCTCCAAAATCTTCATCCAAGCCCAAGCGGGGGCTAGACATCCATCATCCGACGGTTGAAGAAGTCCAGAAGAGGGTCCAAAGTCTTCATCCTATCCGGGAAGAAGAGTAGATCGGGACCGGCAACCATCTTCTTCAAAGCGGCATCTTCTATCTTCATCCGATGAGGACCGGCTCCATCTTGAAGACCTCCATCGCGGATCCATCCTTCTTCTCCGACGACTAGACGATGAATGACGGTTCCTTTAAATGACGTCATCCAAGATGGCGTCCCTCGAATTCCGATTGGCTGATAGGATTCTATCAGCCAATCGGAATTAAGGTAGGAATATTCTGATTGGCTGATGGAATCAGCCAATCAGAATCAAGTTCAATCCGATTGGCTGATCCAATCAGCCAATCAGATTGAGCTCGCATTCTATTGGCTGATCGGAACAGCAAAGAGAATGCAAGCTCAATCTGATTGGCTGATTGGATCAGCCAATCGGTTTGAACTTGATTCTGATTGGCTGATTCCATCTGCCAATCAGTATATTCCTACCTTAATTCCGATTGGCTGATAGAATCCTATCAGCCAATCGGAATTCGAGGGACGCCATCTTGGATGACGTCATTTAAAGGAACCGTCATTCGTCGTCTAGTCGTCGGAGAAGAAGGATGGATCCGCGATGGAGGTCTTCAAGATGGAGCCGGTCCTCATCGGATGAAGATAGAAGATGCCGCTTTGAAGAAGATGGTTGCCGGTCCGGATCTATTCTTCTTCCAGGATAGGATGAAGACTTTGGACCTTCTTCTGGACTTCTTCAGCCGTCGGATGATGGATGTCTAGCCCCCGCTTGGGCTTGGATGAAGATTTTGGAGCCAGGACGGATCTGTGATACCTGGTTAGGTGAAGATAAGGTAGGAAGATCTTCAGGGGCTTAGTGTTAGGTTTATTTAAGGGGGGTTTGGGTTAGATTAGGGGTATGTGGGTGGTGGGTTGTAATGTTGGGGGGGGGGGTATTGTATGGTTTTTTTTACAGGCAAAAGAGCTGAACTTCTTGGGGCATGCCCCGCAAAGGGCCCTGTTCAGGGCTGGTAAGGTAAAAGAGCTTTGAACTTTAGTAATTTAGAATAGGGTAGGGCATTTTTTTATTTTGGGGGGCTTTGTTATTTTATTAGGGGGCTTAGAGTAGGTGTAATTAGTTTAAAATTGTTGTAATATATTTCTAATGTTTGTAAAAAAAAATTTATTTTTTGTACTTTAGTTAGTTTATTTCATTGTATTTATTTGTAGATATTGTATTTAATTAATGTATTGATAGTGCAGTGTTAGGTTTAATTGTAGGTAATTGTAGGTATTTTATTTAATTAATTTATTGATAGTCTAGTGTTAGGTTTAATTGTAACTTAGGTTAGGATTTATTTTACAGGTAAATTTGTAATTATTTTAACTATTTTAGCTATTAAATAGTTCTTAACTATTTAATAGCTATTGTACCTGGTTAAAATAAATACAAAGTTACCTGTAAAATAAATATAAATCCTAAAATAGCTATAATATCATTATAATTTATATTGTAGCTATATTAGGATTTATTTTACAGGTAAGTATTTAGCTTTAAATAGGAATAATTTATTTAAGAAGAGTTAATTAATTTCGTTAGATTTAAATTATATTTAATTTAGGGGGGTGTTAGGGTTAGGGTTAGACTTAGCTTTAGGGGTTAATACATTTATTAGAATAGCGGTGAGCTCCAGTCGGCAGATTAGGGGTTAATGTTTGAAGTTAGGTGTTGGCGATGTTAGGGAGGGCAGATTAGGGGTTAATACTGTTTATTATAGAGTTAGTGAGGCGGATTAGGGGTTAATAACTTTATTATAATAGCGGTGCGGTCCGGTTGGCAGATTAGGGGTTAATAAGTGTAGGCAGGTGGAGGCGAAGTTGTGGGGGGCAGATTAGGGGTTAATAAATATAATATAGGGGTCGGCGGTGTTAGGGGCAGCAGATTAGGGGTACATAGGGATAATGTAAGTAGCGGCGGTGTACGGAGCGGCAGATTAGGGGTTAAAAATAATATACAGGGGTCAGCGATAGCGGGGGCGGCAGAATAGGGGTTAATAAGTGTAAGGTTAGGGGTGTTTAGACTCAGGGTACATGTTAGAGTGTTAGGTGCAGACGTAGGAAGTGTTTCCCCATAGCAAACAATGGGGCTGCGTTAGGAGCTGAACGCAGCTTTTTTGCAGGTGTTAGTTTTTTTTTCAGCTCAAACAGCCCCATTGTTTCCTATGGGGGAATCATGCACGAGCACGTTTTTGAGGCTGGCCGCGTCCGTAAGCAACTCTGGTATCGAGAGTTGCATTTGCGTTAAATATGCTCTACGCTCCTTTTTTGGAGCCTAACGCTGACATTATATGGACTCTCAATACCAGAGTTATTTTAAAGGAGCGGCCAGAAAAAAGCCAGCGTTAGCTACTCGGGTCCTTACCGACAAAACTCTAAATCTAGCCGCTAATTTTTTATTATATACTAGTACTAAAGCCCGTGTACACGGGCCATTTTTTTCAGAACAGCGGTCCCACCCCTTGCTCTCTCCCCCCTTTCTTTTGCTCTCTCTTCCCCCCTCTCTTTTGCTTTCTTTCTCCCCTCTCTTTTGCTTTCTCTCCCCCCTCTCCTTTGTTCTCTCTCTCCCCTCTTTTGCTCTCTCTCTCCCCTCTTTGGCTCTCTCCATCCTTTCTTTTGCTCTCTCTCCCCCCTCTTTGGCTCTCCCCCCCTCTTTGGCTCCCCCCCCCCTCTTTGGCTCTCCCCTCCCTCTTTGGCTCTCCCCCCCCCCTCTTTGGCTCTCTCCCCTCTTTTGCTCTCTCTCCTCTTTGGCTCTCTCTCTCCCCTCTTTGGCTCCCTCCCCTTTGGCTCTCTCCCCCCCCTCTTTGGCTCTCTCTCCCCCCTCTTTGGCTCTCTCTCCTCTTTGGCTCTCTCTCTCCCCCCTCTTTGGCTCTCCCCTCCCCTTTGGCTCCCCCCTCCCCTTTGGCTCCCCCCCTCTTTGGCTCTCCCCCCCCTCTTTTGCTCTCCCCTCCCCTCTTTGGCTCTCTCCCCCCTCTTTTGTTCTCTCCCCCCCTCTTTGGCTCTCTCCCCCCCTCTTTGGCTCTCTCCCCCCTCTTTGGCTCCCCCCCCCTCTTTGGCTCTGCCCCCCCCCCCCTCTTTGGCTCTCTCTCTCCCCCCTCTTTGGCTCTCCCCCCTTCTCTTTGGCTCTCTTCCCCCCCTTCTCTTTGGCTCTCTCTCCCCCCCCTTCTCTTTGGCTTTCTCTCCCCCCCCTTCTCTTTGGCTCTCCCCCCCTTTAGCTCTCCCCCCCCCTTTTGGCTCTCCCCCCCCCCCCCTCTTTGGCTCTCTCTCCCCCCTCTTTGGCTCTCTCTCCCCCCTCTTTGGCTCTCTCTCCTTTTTGGCTCTTTTTCCTCTTTGGCTCTCTCTCTCCCCCCTCTTTGGCTCTCCCCCCCCTTCTCTTTGGCTCTCTTCCCCCCCTTCTCTTTGGCTCTCTCTCCCCTCCCCCTTCTCTTTGGCTGTCTCTCCCCCCCTTCTCTTTGGCTCTCTCTCCCCCCCCTTCTCTTTGGCTCTCTCTCCCCCCCCTTCTCTTTGGCTCTCTGCCCCCCCCTTCTCTTTGGCTCTCTGCCCCCCCCCCTTCTCTTTGGCTCTCTGCCCCCCCTTCTCTTTGGCTCTCTGCCCCCCCCTTCTCTTTGGCTCTCTGCCCCCCCTTCTCTTTGGCTCTCTGCCCCCCCCCTTCTCTTTGGCTCTCTGCCCCCCCGCCTTCTCTTTGGCTCTCTGCCCCCCCGCCTTCTCTTTGGCTCTCTGCACCCCCTTCTCTTTGGCTCTCTGCCCCCCCCTTCTCTTTTGCTCTCTGCCCCCCCCTTCTCTTTGGCTCTCTGCCCCCCCCCTTCTCTTTGGCTCTCTGCCCCCCCTTCTCTTTGGCTCTCTGCCCCCCCCTTCTCTTTGGCTCTCTGCCCCCCCGCCTTCTCTTTGGCTCTCTGCCCCCCCGCCTTCTCTTTGGCTCTCTGCACCCCCTTCTCTTTGGCTCTCTGCCCCCCCCTTCTCTTTTGCTCTCTGCCCCCCCCTTCTCTTTGGCTCTCTGCCCCCCCTTCTCTTTGGCTCTCTGCCCCCCCTTCTCTTTGGCTCTCTGCCCCCCCCTTCTCTTTGGCTCTCTGCCCCCCCTTCTCTTTGGCTCTCTGCCCCCCCCCCCTTCTCTTTGGCTCTCTGCCCCCCCCCCCTTCTCTTTGGCTCTCTGCCCCCCCTTCTCTTTGGCTCTCTGCCCCCCCTTCTCTTTGGCTCTCTGCCCCCCCCCTTCTCTTTGGCTCTCTGCCCCCCCTTCTCTTTGGCTCTCTGCCCCCCCCCCTTCTCTTTGGCTCTCTGCCCCCCCCTTCTCTTTGGCTCTCTGCCCCCCCCCTTCTCTTTGGCTCTCTGCCCCCCCCCTTCTCTTTGGCTCTCTGCCCCCCCCCTTCTCTTTGGCTCTCTGCCCCCCCCTTCTCTTTGGCTCTCTGCCCCCCCCTTCTCTTTGGCTCTCTGACCCCCCCTTCTCTTTGGCTCTCTGCCCCCCCTTCTCTTTGGCTCTCTTCCCCCCCTTCTCTTTGGCTCTCTGCCCCCTCTTCTCTTTGGCTCTCTGCCCCCCCCCCCTTCTCTTTGGCTCTCTGCCCCCCCCCTCCTGCTCCCTCTCTGGCTCTGTCTTCGCGGGACCCCGCCCGGCCACGCCCCATCACGGCAACACCCGCCCGGCCACGCCCCTCGCGGTGCCCGACCACGCCCCTCGTGACGCCCGGCCACGCCCCTCGCGACGCTTCCGTCGGCCACAAACAGCTGTGAGGTCTGGGGAGCGCGTTGCCGCTTCTCACTCAGCAGACCTCACAGCTGTTGAGTAGCTCACGCTCCCTATCTCACAGCTGCTTGTATGCTGTGTACCTCGCGCTCCCAATCTGTCAGCTGTCAGCTATGCCGAGGTGCGTGAGAATAGAATCTAAGGCCAAGTGTTTGTCTGTACTGCGCATGACGGCTTCAGACAAACACTTGTCTTTTATAATATAGGATTAAAAAAGAAAAATTTCTTTAAAGGATCAGTAAATGCAGTAGATTTGCATAATAAACAAATGCATGATAAAAAGACAATATAGTAGCATTTAGTCTGAACTTTAAATTAATAGATTTTTTTTCCAACAAATTTCAGTTATGTCTATTTCCACTCCCACTGCATCATGTGACAGCCATAAACCAATCACAAATGAATATAAGTATATTCTGTGAATTCTTGCACATGCTCAGTAGTAACTGGTGACTCAAAAAGTGTAAATTTAAAAAGAGTGTGCACGTTTTGTTGATGGAAGTAAAATGGAAAGTTGTTTAAAACTGCATGCTTTAGCTGAATCATGAAAGTGTAATTTTAACTTGTGTCCCTTTAAGCACATGGCAGCAATGAAGAGGTTAAAGTTACTCAAACATAAACTTAGAGTTAATGAGTTCTAATATGTGACAATAAAAACAGATATTTGAGTCCAGTGGAATTTGAAAATGTAAACGTCAATATTGCACTAAGGTAATATGTCTCCTGAGATATCTGCATTCTTTATAACACTTTTAATGGTATATTTCCCAATTATATCACATGCATAATAAACTGTTAGTACAGCATAGATACAGGATAAATATGAAACAAACACATAGAGTCCTGGAGCTGCAGTAAAAAAACTTTTCTCTTTATTAATCCATTAAAAGCATACATGTAGACATCCAAGACAAAGACATGCCCTTAGTGTCCTAAGCTTACGCGTTTCGGCTGGTGTGTCGTACTCATAGCTTTTCCAGGATAAACATGTCTACAAGTAAACTCTTGGTTTAAATGAACACAGAACACAGAACATGTATTTGTCCTCAAGTAAGGCACATAAAGATGTTTTAGTCTATTTGTAATTTTATTGCATTTCAGTCTGAGCTCTGATGCATAACAAATGTGTGTTAAAGTGTTAACAGTGAAATTACTAAAAAAAAAGCAAAACACCTCAATGGGAAAAAAATAAATAAATATATATATATATATATATATATATATATATATATATATACAATATATATATATATATATATATATATATATATACACGCACACACCTGTATATATATATATATATATATATATATATATATATATGTGTGTGTGTGTGTGTATATATATAACTGTGCACCAAAAAGTAATGTGATGAGTTGCTTTAAGGGATAGTCTAGTCAAAATGTAACTTTCATGATTCAATGTAGCCACCAATCAGCAAGCACTACCCAGGTGCTGAACCAAAAATGGGCCGGCTCCTAAGCTAACACTTCCTTTTTTGTTTTCAAATAAAGATACCAAGACAACAATGAAAAATTGATAATAGGAGTAAATTAAAGGATTACTTTCTGTTATAATTTTTAAGCTAAACAACTAACATATTAAAGTTAATAAACATTAATTAAAACCTACTGACCTATATTTTCTCCAAAACGAAGTTTCATAACGTTCTAAAAGTTATATCTTTTATTAGCCGATGATGTCACGTTATCCTGCCCACTATTTTCAGCACTGCATGTTCAAAATACTTAAACCAATAACTTTGTGTTTAAAGCGCCATTTTGAAACCTAGGTATTGTAAACGGATTGGTACAGAGCAAAGGATACCCACGGAGTGGGTTTGGAAAACAATTAAATTTGCAGACAAGATTTCTGATATACGGTAGAGATATGTTAATGAAATGCTAGTGATAAAAAGCGTATTTGGGGTAGTTAGTTAGTAACAGGCATAGAAAATATTTACTTACAGTGGCCCTTTAATCATAAAAAATCATTTTGATTCTATTACTATTCCTTTTAAGTAGAGAAATGACTCTTCCTGTTAATTCATTTCAATTCCAACTCCATGATATCTTATATTAAAGAGAAACACAGTTTCAGTTGCAAAACGCGCAACAGGGTTAACTGCTAGAGTTAAAGGGACAGTCTACACCAGAATTTTTATTGTTTAAAAAGAGATAATCCCTGTATTACCCATTCCCTAGTTTTCACAACCAACACAGTTATATAAATACACTTTTTACCTCTGTGATTACCTTGTATCTAAGCCTCTGCAAACTGCCCTCTTATTGCAGATCTTTTGACAGACATCCATTTTAGGCAACCAGAGCTAGCTCACCTGAACTCCACGTGTGTGAGCACAGTGGTATCTATATGACACACATGAACTAACACCCTCTAGTGGTGAAAAACTGTCAAAATGCCCTGAGAAAAGAGGCAGCCTTCAAGGGCTTAGAAAAGAAATTAGCATATGAACCTCCTAGGTTTAGCTTTCAACTAAGAATACCAAGAGAACAAATCAAAATTGGTGATTAAAGTAGATGGGAAAATTGTTTAAAATTACATTCTCTATCAGAATCATGAAAGTTTATTTTGGACTAGACTGTCCCTTTAAGCATTAAAATTATTTATGCATAGAAGGAAAAAAACACTGAGTCCCTTAGCATATACAATCCTTTGGTTTATTAACCTTGAGCCATAGGGTACAGAGAATTGCTCCCTATAATCTGACACGTTTCCCTCATGCGTACATGCACTTCAGAGATAAATTCCTGACCTACAATGGGACCTTAAGTATGGCGCGACAGCCAATGGGAATACATTTTTCCTTAATTGGAAAATTGCTTACATACTTGGTCCTCATGTTCCTCTTTTTGCTTTGATGTCTTTGATACACAGATGTAATTAACGTTAAAACATTGTGGCTTAACATATATTTCTTTAATGCTAATACATCTTAGAGTAAGAACTAGGAGGTTCTAGGAACTGCAGATAAGAAAGAAAAAGTGTAAAAAAAATAAATTTTAAAAATAAAATGAGATAAAGGTAAACAACTTAATTTAGGTACAAGAAAAAGTAAAACCAAATAATATAGAGAATGGTAAGAGGTGACAAGTAAAAAACAATATATGAAAAATAATAAATAAAAAATGATGAATGAAAATAATAATGATAATTATTATAACAATTAGAACACTTATTAAAACAAAAATAAGAACAAAGGCAAAAATTATATTGTTACTGGATGAAAAGTAACTCAAACAACACAATTAAATTCTTGCTAATATACACTGTAATACCAACACAATTACTTTTTTATTTTTTTATTTTGTTTCTTCGCTATTTTTCTTAGCAGAAGGGTTTATTAATATATTGTATACATCTTCTGTGTGGCTTGTATCTACTAACTCTGTGTGTACTGTTCTAGAAAATTTGCATTAATTCAATATTTCTCATTCCTTTTTCTTATACTGTTCTTAACTACTTGGTTAAGTAAGAGAAATAGCATGACTATTTTGTCTCAATGCACTTCTTTGGATCTTGTTTTGACAGGGTTATATTGCTTCTATTGATATATATTAATGTCACATTGCTTCCTGTAGTTAATCAATGAATAGATTCACATCATATCTCCTATTTATGCCCTTGGGGGGCTCTAGTTTTTAAAGTAAAAATCCAGTGCACTTTTCTTTTTAGAAGTTTCCTTAGTCTATCCCCACCTAATGGGTCTCTTTCAATTTGTTCAATGCCCATAAAGCAAACATTATTAGTGCCCTGTCCATGGGAATGGAAATGCTTGGCTACCGGGGTTCTTAGTATCTCCTCATCTATTGAATTTAAATGCTCTCTAATTCTATCTTTGAGGGAAAGAGTTGTAATACCTACATACTGTTTAAAACAGAATTTACATGTAATAAAAAATATAAATGTATGACGATGTACAATCTATCCTTTTCTTAATATACACTTTGTTTGTGTTGATGTAAAAGGTAAGACTCTTATTTGTATATGTGCAACACTTGTAGTTGTCTTTGATGGTTGTTAACCAATTGGTTCTAGTGTCCTCCTTTTTGTGGAACCTTTTAGTGATTGTATCCTCTATAGTGGGTGCTCTTTTAGCTACACATTTGATCCCTTTGTTAAACTTATTTTTTAGGATAGGATCCCCGTTTAGGACTGGAAGGTATTTCTTAATGATATTGGAGATAGTATAAAATTGGTTACTATATTTAATTGTAAAATATGTCAAACCCAGTATTGATAATGTTTTTCCTTTTAGTGTTTGTTATTTTTCTTGTTGCTAGTATTTTTATTTAAGAGTGCTTGTCTATTTAATCTAGCTACCTGTTCTTAAATAGTATTGAGTATGTTTTTATTGTAGCCTCTTATTATTAATCTTGACGACAACTCTTCGGCTTGTTGTCTATACATTGCCAAAATAATACAGTTTCTGCGAAAACACAGGTACTGATCCTTGGGAATGCTTTTCCTCATGTGTGGGACATGGCAGGAATCTGCCCTTAGAATCGTATTTCTTGATAGTGGTTTTCTGTAAATGCTAGTAGTAATATTGTAGTCTATGATCATGGTCTAAATTTAGATCTAGGTACTCTATTGACGTGTCACTTATTTTGTGTGTGAAGGACAGGTTCAAGTTGTTGTTGTTAAAATATTCTATTATATCTCATATTGATAAATCTCTACTATCTTTGTAGATAAGTATGAGGTCATCAATAAATCATCCATATATTTCTATTTTGTATTTTTGAGCAGACCCATCCCCAAATATATATTGCGATTCAAAGTATCCCATGTAGATATTGGCATATGAGGGGGCAAATTTAGCCCCCATTGCTGTGCCACACTGTTGGAGATAATATATGCCCTCAATATGCTGTAACAAATCTAGTCAGTTATTATTTCCATGCTGCCTAGATAGCTGTAAATGTTAATATGCTCCCGGATTGAAGTAGCTTAATCATAGAATAGAGTTGTCATTTTCAATATCATAGATATGATTTAATCAATTTGTTTGTTAACCCTTGAATATAATATGGATTAAAACACTCCTATATAACACGTATGCCTGATAAATTTAACAGATTAGTTATTAGTACTTGATTTCTGCTATCTCTATGTGTTTTTAACTTTTGAGTGTGGATGCATGTTTAAAAGTATCACATTTCATTATCTTAACAATTATAATTTATTAAACCATACATTTTAACATTTCCTTATGCTACTTTCCATAATTATCCAGTCTGTGTGTAACTTACTTTAAGTTGTAACTCATAATTAAGTATAGTAAAGTGTATAGGTTTGCCCTAGCAAATATGGTGGCAGGGTTTCCAAGAAGGCTATCAAATTGTGGTTGTACAGAAAAACGTGCTACCATATTTTTAAAGGTAGATTACTCAAATGCATATTTTCTGGCACAGACTAACCAAGTGGGAAGGAGGGCAATAATCATAGAAAAATATCTCCTATTGCTCCTATGTGTTTGCTGGCGCGGCTTCTGCTAATCTCAAATAGCCATAAAGGGTACTGTTGAAATAGGGTTGGACAATTGCAGTCTTTACTCTGGGGTCCTGTGAAGTTTAGTTACGCCCTGATAGAAAAAGAGATATTGAGAAGGTATAAGGTATAATGAGAGGTAGTGAAAGGAAGAGAGGCAAGAGCAGAGATAGAAAGATAAAGACAGATAGTAGGTAAATAAGAGGGAGAAAGACAGTGACAGAGAGAGTGGAAGGTAGAGTGAGAGAGATAACAAAATCATATGATAGCATGAGAAAAAAAGGGAGTGTGAGTATAAGGAGTGTGAGTAAGAAGAGTCAAAGATTGCAGGAAAAAAAAAAATTGCTTCAGAAAAAACATAATTTATGTAAGAATTTACCTTATAAATTAATTTGTTTAATATTGGCAAGAGTCCACGAGCTAGTGACGTATGGGATATACAATCCTACCAGGAGGGGCAAAGTTTCCCAAACCTCAAAATGCCTATAAATACACACCTAACCACACCCACAATTCAGTTTAACGAATAGCCAAGTAGTGGGGTGATAAAGAAAGGAGTAAAAAGCATCAACAAAGGAATTTGGAAATAATTGTGCTTTATACAAAAAATCATAACCACCATGAAAAGGGTGGGCCTTATGGACTCTTGCCAATATGAAAGAAATTAATTTATCAGGTAAATTCTTACATAAATTATGTTTTCTTTCATGTAATTGGCAAGAGTCCATGAGCTAGTGACGTATGGGATATCAATACCCAATATGTGGAACTCCACGCAAGAGTCACTAGAGAGGGAGTGATAAAATAAAAAACAGCTGAAAAAATTATCCACAACCCAAATTATAAGTTTATTCTTTAATGACAAGAAAAACTTAAAACATCAGCAGAAGTATCAAACTGAAACAGCTGCCTGAAGAAGCAAATACATCAAAACGGTAGAATTTAGTAAATGTATTCAAAGAGGACCAAGTTGCCGCTTTGCAAATCTGATCAACTGAAGCTTCATTCTTAAAAGCCCACAAAGTGGAGACTGATCTAGTAGAATGAGCTGTAATTCTCTGAGGCGGGGTCTGACCCGGCTCCAAATAAGCTTGAAGAATCAAAAGCTTTAACCAAGATGCCAAGGAAATAGCAGAAGCCTTCTGACCTTTCCTAGGGCCAGAAAATATAACAAATAGACTAGAAGTCTTCCTGAAATCTTTAGTAGCTTCAACATAATATTTCAAAGCTCTCACCACATCCAAAGAATGTAAGGATCTTTCCAAAGAATTCTTAGGATTAGGACACAAGGAAGGGACAACAATTTCTCTACTAATGTTGTTAGAATTCACAACCTTAGGTAAAAATTGAAATGAAGTCCGCAAAACTGCCTTATCCTGATGAAAAATCAGAAAAGGATATTCACAAGAAAGAGCAGATAGCTCAGAAACTCTTCTAGCAGAAGAGATAGCCAAAAGCAACAACACTTTCCAAGAAAGAGGTTTAATGTCCAAAGAATGCATAGGCTCAAATGGAGAAGCCTGTAACGCCTTCAAAACAAAATTAAGACTCCAAGGAGGAAACATTTATTTAATGAAAGGCTTAATACAAACTAAAGCCTGTACAAAACAGTGAATATCAGGAAGTTTAGCAATCTTTCTGTGAAATAAAACAGAAAGAGCAGAGGTTTGTCCTTTCAAGGAACTTGCAGACAAACCCTTATCCAAACCATCCTGAAGAAACTGTAAAATTCTAGGAATTCTAAAAGAATGCCAAGAGAATTTATGAGAAGAACTCCATGAAATGTAGGTCTTCCAAACTCGATAATAAATCTTCCTAGAGACAGATTTATGAGCTTGTAACATAGTATTAATCACTGAGTCAGAGAAACCTCTATGACTTAGCACTAAGCGTTCAATTTCCATATCTTCAAATTTAATGATCTGAGATCCTGATGGAAAAACGGACCTTGAAACAGTAGGTCTGGCCTTAACGGAAGTGGCCAAGGTTGGAAACTGGACATCCGAACAAAATCCGCATACCAAAACCTGTGTGGCCATGCTGGAGCCACCAGCAACACAAACAATTGTTCCATGATGATTTTGAAGATCACTCTTGGAAGAAGAACTAGAGGCGGTAAAATGTAAGCAGGATGATAACACCAAGGAAGTGTCAGCACATCCACTGCTTCCGCCTGAACATCCCTGGACCTGGACAGGTATCTGGGAAGTTTCTTGTTTAGATGAGAGGCCATCAGATCTATCTCTGGAAGACCCCACATCTGAACAATCTGAGAAAACACATCTAGATGGAGGGACCACTCCCTGGATATAAAGTCTGATGGCTGAGATAATCCGCCTCCCAATTGTCTACACCTGGGATATGCCTTGCAGAGATTAGACAGGAGCTGGATTCTGCCCAAGCAAGTATCCGAGATACTTCTTTCATAGCTTGGGGACTGTGAGTCCCACCCTGATGATTGACATATGCCACAGTTGGCATATTGTCTGTCTGAAAGCAAATGAACGGTTCTCTCTTTAATAGAGGCCAAAACTGAAGAGCTCTGAGAATTGCACAGAGTTCTAAAATATTAAATGGGTAATCTCGCCTCTTGAGATTTCCAAACTCCTTGCGCTGTCAGAGATTCCCAAACAGCTCCCCAACCTGAAATACTTGCATCTGTAGTGATCACAGTCCAAGTTGGTCGAACAAAGGAAGCCCCTTGAACTAAACGCTGGTGATTTAACCACCACATCAGAGAGTGTCGAACATTGGGATTTAAGGATATTAATTGTGATATCTTTTGTATAATCCCTGCACCATTGATTCAGCATACAAAGCTGGAGCGGTCTCATGTGAAAATGAGCAAAATGAATCGCGTCCGATGCTGCACTGCAGTCATGAGGCCTAAAACTTCCATGCACATAGCCACTGAAGGGTATGACTGAGACTGAAGGTGCCGACAGGCTGTAACCAATTTCAAACGTCTCTTGTCTGTTAGAGACAGAGTCATAGACACTGAATCTTTATGGAAACCTAAAAAGGTGACCTTTGTCTGAGGAAACAAGAAACTTTTTGGTAAATTGATCTTCCAACCATGTCTTTGAAGAAACAACACTAGTTGATTTGTGTGAGATTCTGCAGAACGTAAAGACTGAGCTAGTACCAAGATATCGTCCAAATAAGGAAACACTGCAATACCCTGCTCTCTGATTACAGAGAGTAGCGCACCTAGAACCTTTAAAAAGATTCTTGGAGCTGTTGCTAGGCCAAATGGAAGAGCAACAAATTGGTAATGCTTGTCTAGAAAAGAGAATCTCAGGAACTGATAATGTTCTGGATGAATCGGAATATGAAGGTATGCATCCTGCAAGTTTATTGCAGACATATAATGTCCTTGCTGAACAAAAGGCAGAATAGTCCTTATAGTCACCATCTTGAAAGTTGGTACTCTTACATAACGATTCAAAATTTTCAGATCCAGAACTGGTCTGAATGAATTTTCCTTCTTTGGGACAATGAATAGATTTTACTAAAACCCCAGACCTTGTTCCTGAAAAGGAACTGGCATGATTACCCCTGAAGACTCCAGGTCTGAAACACACTTCAGGAAAGCCTGAGCTTTTACTGGATTTGCTGGGATACGTGAGAGAAAATTTTTTCTCACAGGAGGTCTTACTCTGAATCCTATTCGATATTCTTGAGAGACAATGCTCTGAATCCATTGGATCCAAATATCCTTGAAAAACCCTAATCTGCCCCCTACCAGCTGAGCTTGAATGAGGGCTGCACCATCATGCGGACTTAGTGGCTGACTTTGGTTTTTTAAAAGGCTTGGATTTATTCCAATTTGAGGAAGGCTTCCAATTGGAAACAGATTCTTTGGGGGAAGGATTAGATTTTTGGTCCTTATTTTGACGAAAGGAACGAAAACGGTTAGAAGCCTTAGATTTACCCTTAGATTTTTTTATCCTGAGGCAGAAAAACTTCCTTTCCCCCAGTAACAGTTGAAATAATAGAATCCAACTGAGAACCAAATAAATTATTACCTTGGAAAGAAAGAGATAATAATCTAGACTTAGATATCATATCAGCATTCCAAGATTTAAGCTACAAAGCTCTTCTAGCTAAAATAGCTAAAGACATGGATCTAACATCAATTTTGATAATATCAAAAACGGCATCACAAATAAAATGATTAGCATGTTGCAGTAAGCGAACAATGCTAGATATGTCAGAATCCAATTCTTGTTGCGCTAAATTTTCCAACCAAAAAATTGATGCAGCCGCAACATCAGCCAAAGAAACTGGCGGCCTAAGAAGATGACCTGAATATAAATAGGTTTTCCTTAGATAAGATTCAAGTTTCCTATCTAAGCTTTCTAAAGGGTCTTTAAAAGATGTACTATCTTCCATAGGAATAGTGGTACGTTTAGCCAGAGTAGAAATAGCCCCATCAACTTTGGGGATCTATTCCCAAAACTCTATAGAAATTGTTGGTAAAGGATACAATTTTTTAAACCTTGAAGAAGGAATAGAAGGAGTACCTGGCGTATTCCATTCCTTAGAAATCATATCAGAAATAGCATCAGGAATAGGAAAAACCTCTGGAGTAACCACTGGAGGTTTAAAAACAGCATTTAAATGTTTACTAGTCTTAACGTCAAGAGGACTGGCTTCCTCAATATACAAAGTAATTAACACTTCTTTTAACAAAGAACGAATATACTCTATTTTAAATAAATAAGTAGATTTGTCAGTGTCAATATCTGAAGAAGGATCTTCTGAATCAGATAAATCCTCATCAGAGGAGGATAAATCATTATGTTGTCGGTCATTTGAAATTTCATCAACTTTATGAGAAGTTTTAAAAGACCTTTTACGTTTATTAGAAGGCGGAAATGTAGACAAAGCCTTCTGAATAGAATCAGTAACAAATTCTTTAAAATTCATAGGTATATCATGTACATTAGAAGTTGAAGGAACTGCAACCAGCAATGTACTATTACTGATGGACACATAATCTGCATGTAAAAGTTTATCATGACAACTATTACAAATGACATTCGGAGATATACGCCTAGATTTAGAGTTTGGCTCCTAACGCTGGTTTTGGGCTACCGCTGGTATTTAGAGTCAGTCAGGAAAGGGTCTAACGCTCACTTTGCAGCCGCGACTTTTCCATACCGCAGATCCCCCTAAGCCATTTGCGTATCCTATCTTTTCAATGGGATCTTTCTAACGCCGGTATTTAGAGTCTTGGCTGAAGTGAGCGTTAGAAATCTAACGACAAGACTCAAGCCGCAGCAAAAAGCCAGGAGTTAAGAGCTTTCTGGGCTAACGCCGGTTCATAAAGCTCTTAACTACTGTGCTCTAAAGTACACTAACACCCATAAACTACCTATGTACCCCTAAACTGAGGTCCCCCCACATCGCCGCCACTCTAATAAAATTTTTTAACCCCTAATCTGCCGACCGCACACCGCCGCCACCTACGTTATCCCTATGTACCCTTAATCTGCTGCCCCTAACACTGCCGACCCCTACATTATATTTATTAACCCCTAATCTGCCGCCCCCAACGTCGCCTCCACCTACCTACAATTATTAACCCCTAATCTGCCGACCGGACCTCACCGCTACTCTAATAAATGTATTAACCCCTAAAGCTAAGTCTAACCCTAACACCCCCCTAAGTTAAATATAATTTAAATCTAACGAAATAAATTAACTCTTATTAAATACATTATTCCTATTTAAAGCTAAATACTTACCTGTAAAATAAACCCTAATATAGCTACAATATAAATAATAATTATATTGTAGCTATTTTAGGATTAATATTTATTTTACAGGCAACTTTGTATTTATTTTAACCAGGTACAATAGCTATTAAATAGTTAATAACTATTTAATAGTTACCTAGTTAAAATAATTACAAAATTACCTGTAAAATAAATCCTAACCTAAGTTACAATTAAACCTAACACTACACTATCAATAAATTAATTCAATAAAATACCTACAATTATCTACAATTAAACCTAACACTACACTATCAATAAATTAATTAAATACAATACCTACAAATAAATACAATTAAATAAACTAACTAAAGTACAAAAAATAAAAAAAGAACTAAGTTACAAAAAATAAAAAAATATTTACAAACATTAGAAAAATATTACAACAATTTTAAGCTAATTACACCTACTCTAAGCCCCCTAATAAAATAACAAAGCCCCCCAAAATAAAAAAATGCCCTACCCTATTCTAAAATAAAAATAGAAAAGCCTGGAAAAAAAAACATACAATACCCCCCCAACATTACAACCCACCACCCACATACCCCTAATCTAACCCAAACCACCCTTAAATAAACCTAACACTAAGTCCCTGAAGATCTCCCTACCTTATCTTCACCACGCTGGGTATCACCGATCCGTCCAGAGGAGCCTCCGAAGTCTTGATCCAAGCCAAAGCGGGGGCTGAAGATGTCCATCCTCCGGCTGAAGTCTTGATCCAAGCGGCGGCTGAAGAAGTCCATCATCGGGCAGAAGTCTTCATCCTATCCGGGCAGAAGAGGAGATCCGGACTGGTAGACATCTTCATCCAAGTGGCATCTTCTATCTTCTTCCATCCGACGACAAGCGTCTCCATCTTCAAGACCTCCCGTGCGGATCCATCCTCTTCTTCCGACGTCCTAACACAGAATGAACGTTCCTTTAAGGGACGTCATCCAAGATGGCGTCCCTCGAATTCCGATTGGCTGATAGGATTCTATCAGCCAATCGGAATTAAGGTAGGAAAATTCTGATTGGCTGATGGAATCAGCCAATCAGATTCAAGTTCAATCCGATTGGCTGATCCAATCAGCCAATCAGATTGAGCTTGCATTCTATTGGCTGTTCCGATCAGCCAATAGAATGCGAGCTCAATCTGATTGGCTGATCCAATCAGCCAATCAGATTTTTTCTACCTTAATTCCGATTGGCTGATAGAATCCTATCAGCCAATCGGAATTCGAGGGACGCCATCTTGGATGACATCCCTTAAAGGAACCTTCATTCTGTGTTAGGACGTCGGAAGAAGAAGATGGATCTGCGCCGGAGGTCTTGAAGATGGAGCCGCTCGTCATCGGATGGAAGAAGATAGAAGATGCCGCTTGGATGAAGATGTCTACCGGTCCGGATCTCCTCTTCTGCCCAGATAGGATGAAGACTTCTGCCCAATGATGGACTTCTTCAGCCGCCGCTTGGATCAAGACTTCAGCTGGAGGATGGACGTCTTCAGCCCCCGCTTGGGCTTGGATCAAGACTTCAGCCGGAGGATGGACATCTTCAGCCCCCGATTGGGCTTGGATCAAGACATCGGAGCCTGGACCGATCGGTGATACCCGGCGTGGTGAAGATAAGGTAGGAAGATCTTCAGGGGCTTAGTGTTAGGTTTATTTAAGGGGGGTTTGGGTTAGATTAGGGATATGTGGGTGGTGGGTTGTAATGTTGGGGGGGGTATTGTATGTTTTTTTTTCCAGAAAAAAGAGCTGAATTCTTTGGGGCATGCCCCGCAAAAGGCCCTTTTAAGGGCTGGTAAGGTAAAAGAGCTTTTCTATTTTTATTTTAGAATAGGGTAGGGTATTTTTTTTATTTTGGGGGGCTTTGTTATTTTATTAGGGGGCTTAGAGTAGGTGTAATTAGCTTAAAATTGTTGTAATATTTTTCTAATGTTTGTAAATATTTTTTTATTTTTTGTAACTTAGTTCTTTTTTATTTTTTGTACTTTAGTTAGTTTATTTAATTGTATTTATTTGTAGGTATTGTATTTAATTAATTTATTGATAGTGTAGTGTTAGGTTTAATTGTAGATAATTGTAGGTATTTTATTGAATTAATTTATTGATAGTGTAGAGTTAGGTTTAATTGTAACTTAGGTTAGGATTTATTTTACAGGTAATTTTGTAATTATTTTAACTAGGTAACTATTAAATAGTTATTAACTATTTAATAGCTATTGTACCTGGTTAAAATAAATACAAAGTTGCCTGTAAAATAAATATTAATCCTAAAATAGCTACAATATAATTATAATTTATATTGTAGCTATATTAGGATTTATTTTACAGGTAAGTATTTAGCTTTAAATATGAATAAATTATTTAATAAGAGTTAATTTATTTCGTTAGATTTAAATTATATTTAACTTAGGGGGGTGTTAGGGTTTGGGTTAGACTTAGCTTTAGGGGTTAATACATCTTTTAGAGTAGCGGCGAGGTCCGGTCGGCAGATTAGGGGTTAATAATTGTAGGTAGGTGGAGGCGACGTTGGGGGCGGCAGATTAGGGGTTAATAAATATAATATAGGGGTCGGCGGTGTTAGGGGCAGCAGATTAGGGGTACATAGGGATAATGTAGGTTGCGGCGGTGTACGGAGCGGCAGATTAGGGGTTAAAAAAATATGCAGGGGTCAGCGATAGCGGGGGCTGCAGATTAGGGGTTAATAAGTGTAAGGTTAGGGGTGTTTAGACTCGGGGTACATGTTAGGGTGTTAGGTGCAGACTTAGGAAGTGTTTCTCCATAGGAAACAATGGGGCTGCGTTAGGAGCTGAACGCTGCTTTTTTGCAGGTGTTAGTTTTTTTTCAGCTCAAACTGCCCCATTGTTTCCTATGGGGGAATCGTGCACGAGCACGTTTTTTAAGCTGGCCGCGTCCGTAAGCACCGCTGGTATTGAGAGTTGCAGTGGCGGTAAATTATGCTCTACGCTCCCTTTTTGGAGCCTAACGCAGCCCTTCTGTGAACTCTAAATACCAGCGGTATTTAAAAGGTGTGGGTAAAAAAAAGCCAGCGTTAGCTACGCGGGTCTTTACCGACAAAAATCTAAATCTAGCCGATAATTTCCACAATCTTACAACAAATGCACTTAGCTTTGGTAGAACCGATGTCAGACAGCAAAGTTCCAACAGATACTTCTGAGACAGGATCAGATTGAGACATCTTGCAATATGTAAAAGAAAAAACAACATATAAAGCAAAATTATCAATTTCCTTATATGACCGTTTCAGGAATGGGGAAAAATGCAAATAGCATAGCCCTCTGACATAGAAAAGGCAAGAGGCAAATAGCAATGGGGTATTAAATAAATGAAAAATTTTGGCACCAAGTATGACGCACAACGTGACTGAAATTTTTTTTTTACCACCAACAACATCCGGAAATGACACACTCGCATCACTAACGACACAACCCTGTGTAAGGACTCGGCAAGAATGACGCAATAAAGTCTAGCATTTGGCGCACCCGCGGGCCTAATACTGCCCGCAGTTTGCAAGAAAAAGGTAGTCAATTTGAAAAAAAGACTAAACACCAGGTAAGAAAATATTTCTTAAAAATTTTTATTTTCCCCAAATATGAAACTGACAGTCTGCACAAGGAAATACATGAACCTGACTCATGGCAAATATAAGTACAATACATATATTTAGAACTTTATATAAATGCATAAAGTGCCAAACCATAGCTATGGTGTCTTAAGTAATAACAAACATACTTACCAAAAAGACACCCATCCACTTATAACAGATAGCCAAACCAGTACTGAAACAGTTATCAGTAGAGGTAATGGTATATGAGAGTATATCGTTGATCTGAAAAGGGAGGTAGGAGATGAATCTCTACGACCGATAACAGAGAACCTATGAAATAGATCTCCCATGAGGAAAACAATTGCATTCAATAGGTGATACTCCCTTCACATCCCTCTGACATTCGCTGTACTCTGAGAGGAATCGGGCTTCAAAATGCTGAGAAGCGCATGTCAACGTAGAAATCTTAGCACAAACTTACTTCACCACCTCCATAGGAGGCAAAGTTTGTAAAACTGAATTGTGGGTGTGGTGAGGGGTGTATTTATAGGCATTTTGAGGTTTGGGAAACTTTGCCCCTCCTGGTAGGATTGTATATCCCATACGGCACTAGCTCATGGACTCTTGCCAATTACATGAAAGGAAAGAGAAAATGTGGATGTTGCTAAATATACATGACAGTTTGTGTTATATTCTAATCCCTTACAAATGCTTATTAAAAAAAAAAAAGAAAAAAAGTGGATCACTCAATTATCACGCGCCCGCAAATGGGCAAATTTGCCCGTTTGCGGGAGTGCAATAATTAACCAGCTATTACAAGTGGTTGGTTATTGCTACTGCAAGCTTGCGTTAGCAAATAGCACTCAGAAAATAAACCGGAGATCTGATCTCGGTTAATTTTCTAAAAGAGCCCCAAATGCTTTCAAAATAGAGGGCATTTTAATTTTTTTATTAAAAAAATCTAGCTTTTTTTTTTGTTAAAAAAAGAAAAACTGCACTAGGCAGTTTTGGGGCTTTAAAGTTTGTGGGAGGGGGGTGTTAAAAGTGTCTTTACATTGCGGTCTATGGGAACTGTGTGTTCTCATAGACTGCAATAATTATATATGCATATGCTTATATAATGAGTAAAGGAAAGTTAGTAAAGTGCACTATATTAGAAAGCTCCCATTGTGGGAATTATTCTCAACTCTCACTTGCAAGATTGCAATATATGCCCAAAGACAAGGGATTAAACAGTCCGTTGAAAAAGTAAACTTAACACAGAGTTCAAATGCTTGCACACTCTTGCCCCGGACTCTTCAGATAAACCAACAGCACAAAAGGAACATGCCATGTGAGATTAACATTTCCACAGTAAATTCGCTGGCTATACTCACTGCATCAAATGCGGTGCTGCGTTGTCACAATCCTTCCGGCTCCGTGTGCTGCAAACAGATCCCCTTTGCTCACCGCTTCTTGCAGAACCCTCTGTGCCGATTCAGTGTGTTTCTCAATTCACACAGTGCGCGTCCGATGACGTATGCACAGCCGGTCACGTGGTATGCGGTGTCCAATCGGTGTATCCCTTGTCTCGTCTTCAGTAGGTAGCCAGCAGACGTAATCAGGGCTGTAAGTGCAGGCGAGTCCAAACTCAGCCTGCTAAGTGAGAGGCTTTCGAGCCTAAGGACCCCAGATACTGGCGTAATGTAATGTTCAGTAGAAAGAAATCCAGGGTCAATGTAGTAAAAATAAAATCCAAACTTTATTGAAGTCCACTTGTGGATAAAAAACCATGGGGGTCAAAAACATACAACACTCAGCACTTGTTGTTTCCAGCTGACATGTTTCGGTGTGATACCGTAATCATAGCTGATGGAATACACAAGTGCTGCTTCATTTAAAAGAAGAATAAAATTCTGATTGGTTAATAACAAATACAAACCTACGTGTGAGTGTGTAAACAGGTGATTGTGTCAAGAATTAACCTATTACATACCAAAAGTATTGAAACTTAAGTTGTGAATGAAAGAGAACATTATGTATGTTAATATTTGTAAAAACTTAACTATTAGATTTAAGAGCTTGAACAAAGCGTAGGTTCAACCTGCCATAATGGAAGACACGCTTTGTATCCATTATTTTGAAGTATCTTAGCAAGTACCCCTAATCCTATAAAATACAATAAAGGATAAGGGGGAGAACAAACGTTACTTTTTAGTTATTAGTGCTCAGCTTTATGCTTAATAGTGCTTATTTAAAATAGTATAAATAAGCTATATGAGTAATATAGAAAACTACAAAAGAATGTAATAACATATAGTAACACTTTCGTTCTTATTTCACTGGTCAAAACAAAGTTAAAGAGCATAAAACTGTAGCAACACATATAAATGCCATAGACCATCTCTGGATGTGGTAAGAATTAGTGTGTATAGCTAACAGTTAGTGTCAATGTTTACAACCAAACTCATATAGGATTAACACTATATAAATAATAAAGAAAAGTAGGGATTTAATATAACCCAACTAACTGAAGCCTTTTCATTGTATTTTATTGTAAGGACTTTTTAGACTAAATAATGTAGGGTTAAGCAAATATATAGAATTCTTTGGAGTATTTTGTAGCCCACTACTTCCAGTAGTTAATCAGATCATATTCTGAATTAAGTCCCTTGGGGACACGAGTTTGTAACTTAAAAATCCAGAACATCTCCCTTTTACCTAAAATGTGGGATCTGTCTCCTCCACGTAAGGGGATAGTAACCTTTTCAATGGCTTGCCATCTTAGTGTTGCACTGCTCTGATTATGTACAGTTTTAAAATGTTTAACTAGTGGGGTACTAGCCTCTCCAATTTTGGTAGTAGAAAGGTGATTACAAATCCTTGTATTAACCTCTGTACTAGTGAGCCCTACATACTGTAGATGACATTCTGTGCATGAGAGTAAGTAAATAACATAGGAGGATGTACAGTTTAGGCACGCCTGGATCTTAAACTCTTCTCCTGTGACTGTTGAATGAAACTTGTCCGAAATGATGGCAAGATCACATGGTTTACACCTGGATTTGCCACATCTGTACATCCCCCTGTGTTTAAGCCAAGAACCCTGTGGTTTCTCAGAGCAGGGTGGTAACTCTGATGGTGAGAGAATGTTACCTAGGGTCTTACTCCTTCTAAATGAGCAGCGTAAGCCTTTCTCTACTGTATTCACAAGCTTATCATTGGCTGCCAACATTCTAAAGTGTTTATTAACTATGTTACAGATTTCTTTGTATTCCGTGCTATAGTCCGTAACAAAGGTAACTTTATTATCTGTCATAGCAACCTGTGTCTTATTCTGAGTTCTGGATCCTTTAAGGAGGGTCTCCCTATCTATTCTGTCAACTTGTGCATGTGCCTGTTTGATTACATGTTTAGGATATCCTCTATCCGTAAGCCTCTTTTCAAGTTCCTTTCTCTGTTCTTGAAAAGTTGATTCTTCACTGCAATTTCGTTTTAGCCTAATCATCTCCCCTTTAGCTACTGCTAATGGTACATGCTTAGGGTGACAACTCTTAGCATGGAGCAGGGTATTCCTTGTGATTGGCTTTCTAAACGTACTGCTGTGAATTTTACCTGTCCTGTCAGCTTTAAGAGTGAGATCCAAAAAATTGATCTCAGTATGATGGTATTCAAATGTAAATTTGAGGCCTACATCATTGTTGTTAAGGCTTGTGACAAAGTCTAAAAGTTCTGAGGGTGATCCACACCACACAAAAAGCAGATCATCGATATACCGCCTGTAAAAGGATATCTGATCTTTATAGGGGTTCCGGTCTCCAAAGATGTGGGACATCTCCCACCAACCCATAAGGAGGTTGGCATATGAGGGCGCAAATTTGGCCCCCATAGCTGTCCCACATCTTTGGAGATAAAAAGATTCCCCAAACCGAAAATAATTGTGTGTTAGCATAAATTGTGTAGTCCTTAGTATGTATTCAATGAAAGGCCCATCTAAAGTTGAGACATTTTCCAGAAAGTACCTAATGGCCTCCAGACCCTTTTCATGAGGGATTGAAGAATAAAGGGCGACTACATCCACAGTCAGCCAAATGTGTACCCTAGAGTCCCACAAAAAATCTTCAAATAAAATTAAAAGATCTTTAGTATCTCTCACATAGCTCTGCAAACTTTTTACAAATGGAAAAAATAAAGCGTCTAACCATTGGGATAGGTGTTCAAAAATAGACCCAATTCCACTTATAATTGGTCTACCCTTTACCTCTATCAGTGTTTTGTGGACTTTTGGAAGATGGTGGAAGATGGGCACCACTGGGCATTCGACATACAAATATTCAAAAGTGGCAAAATCAAAGTGCCCATCCTCCAAACCATCATCCAAGAGTCTCCACAAATCTCTTTGGAAACATTGTGTCGGATCCTTATCAAGTTCCAGGTAACTGTCTGTATCATGCAGTTGTCTGTGCGCTTCGTGAATATAGGCCTCCCTATCTAAAACAACTACTGCACCTCCCTTATCGGCTGTGCGTATCACTATGTTATTGTTCTTCTGTAATTCTGTGATAGCCTTCCTTTCAGTAATTGTAAGGTTAGATTTGGTCTTAAATTCCCCATTAGTCTCTGTTTTAGAGGCGAGTAGAGTAAGATCATTCTCTACTCTTTTGAAAAAAGTTTCAAGTGTAGTGCCTCTGGATTGTATCGGGTAAAATTCAGATGGTTTTTTAAAACCACTGAAATTAGATATCTTGTTAGAAGGATCTAAGACTTCCCCTTGCCTTCCTAATTGTTGTAATGAGATGACATCACATGCTTCAGAAAAGTCGACAAATTTAAGATTTTCTGAACCTTGTTGTGTGTGAACATCAGGGTGGTCCTGTGCCATTGTCATATCTCCCTGAAAATGTTTTTTTAGGGTTAAATTCCTGATAAGCTTGTTCACATCCAACATTGTTCTGAAAAGATCAAAAGTACATGTTGGTGCAAAAGACATTCCATAACTTAATACTCTAAGTTGTACATCAGAGAGTGATATGCTGGATAAGTTGATAACATTATATTTATTGTTAGTATCAGCATTTATTATTGGTATTTGGTTTTCCTGTTTCCCCTTAGGGTGTACCTGTCCTGCTTGTTCTGCTTGGCCTGACCTATTCCAGTTTTGTCCCTGGACTGGTAAAAAACCTGTTCAAAAACTCTCCTATCTTCACCTGTGTTCGAAATTGCTTGGTGGGAAGACTGCTGTTCACTTGTCACATATTTAGTGTTTGAATTTTTACCATCCTTAGTGTTCTGGAGTGTAGGTTTAGTAGGTTTATTGGGTATACCCTGATTATTTTTATGTGTGGGTCCAGGTGTTTGTATATTAACCTGTTTGCCTGGGGTCTTAAGTATACCTTTTGGTGCAGCCACTACAATCTCACTTCCCAAAGTGCCTGCTTCTTCCCCTGAATCTGGCTCACTATCTGTGTACTGGAATTGTCCCACCTGTAAAGGGTCAGTATTTTTCTGTTGATGATTACCCCCTCTGCCTCTGTTCCTGTTTCTACTCCTAGATCTACCTCTTCTATTGCTAGACCTCCTTGTATTAGTACTGGAATGACTCCAGATGTAAACTGATTGATTATCATAGTCTGATTGGTCTCGAAGATACTTAGAGTGTTTCATATTAAGAATAAGATTTTTAGACTCAATAAGTGTAGCCCTGAGAATGCCATCAAATTTTAAATAGTCTAAATCCTGTTTCTTGTCATTCAAAACTTGCTTTAATGTGTCAATTTCTGTTCTAATGTTAGTAAGCAGTTTCATTTTATACATAATCAACAGATTCATTAGCCTAAAGGAGCATTCTGTCAAAACAGCATTCCATGTGTTAATAAATTCACTGTCAGTGACTTCAAAGGTGGGAAATTTTGCAATCCTCAGTCCCCTTGGTACAATATTTAATTTGATATATTTCTCAAATGTCCACACATCGAATTGTAGCCTGTGTTCTTTAACTAGCAGAATCTCCATTTTATCAAAAAGTTCACTTAATGAAAAGGTAGTGATATCTGTAGAGAAAATAGAGTCCAGTTCCTGATCTCCATACCCTCTTTCATCCACAGGTAGTAATGAGTAATAGTTAACGACAGACCCCTCAGTTAGTTGGGTTATATTAAATCCCTACTTTTCTTTATTATTTATATAGTGTTAATCCTATATGAGTTTGGTTGTAAACATTGACACTAACTGTTAGCTATACACACTAATTCTTACCACATCCAGAGATGGTCTATGGCATTTATATGTGTTGCTACAGTTTTATGCTCTTTAACTTTGTTTTGACCAGTGAAATAAGAACAAAAGAAAGTGTTACTATATGTTATTACATTCTTTTGTAGTTTTCTATATTACTCATATAGCGTATTTATACTATTTTAAATAAGCACTATTAAGCATAAATCTGAGCACTAATAACTAAAAAGTAACGTTTGTTCTCCCCCTTATCCTTTATTGTATTTTATAGGATTAGGGGTACTTGCTAAGATACTTCAAAATAATGGATACAAAGCGTGTCTTCCATTATGGCAGGTTGAACCTACGCTTTGTTCAAGCTCTTAAATCTAATAGTTAAGTTTTTACAAATATTAACATACATAATGTTCTCTTTCATTCACAACTTAAGTTTCAATACTTTTGGTATGTAATAGGTTAATTCTTGACACAATCACCTGTTTACACACTCACACGTAGGTTTGTATTTGTTATTAACCAATCAGAATTTTATTCTGCTTTTAAATGAAGCAGCACTTGTGTATTCCATCAGCTATGATTACGGTATCACACCGAAACATGTCAGCTGGAAACAACAAGTGCTGAGTGTTGTATGTTTTTGACCCCCATGGTTTTTTATCCACAAGTGGACTTCAATAAAGTTTGGATTTTATTTTTACTACATTGACCCTGGATTTCTTTCTACTGAACATTACATTACGCCAGTATCTGGGGTCCTTAGGCTCGAAAGCCTCTCACTTAGCAGGCTGAGTTTGGACTCGCCTGCACTTACAGCCCTGATTACGTCTGCTGGCTACCTACTGAAGACGAGACAAGGGATACACCGATTGGACACCGCATACCACGTGACCGGCTGTGCATGTTTGAAAAAGTAAACTTAACACAGAGTTCAAATGCTTGCACACTCTTGCCCCGGACTCTTCAGATAAACCAACAGCACAAAAGGAACATGCCATGTGAGATTAACATTTCCACAGTAAATTCGCTGGCTATACTCACTGCATCAAATGCGGTGCTGCGTTGTCACAATCCTTCCGGCTCCGTGTGCTGCAAACAGATCCCCTTTGCTCACCGCTTCTTGCAGAACCCTCTGTGCCGATTCAGTGTGTTTCTCAATTCACACAGTGCGCGTCCGATGACGTATGCACAGCCGGTCACGTGGTATGCGGTGTCCAATCGGTGTATCCCTTGTCTCGTCTTCAGTAGGTAGCCAGCAGACGTAATCAGGGCTGTAAGTGCAGGCGAGTCCAAACTCAGCCTGCTAAGTGAGAGGCTTTCGAGCCTAAGGACCCCAGATACTGGTGTAATGTAATGTTCAGTAGAAAGAAATCCAGGGTCAATGTAGTAAAAATAAAATCCAAACTTTATTGAAGTCCACTTGTGGATAAAAAACCATGGGGGTCAAAAACATACAACACTCAGCACTTGTTGTTTCCAGCTGACATGTTTCGGTGTGATACCGTAATCATAGCTGATGGAATACACAAGTGCTGCTTCATTTAAAAGCAGAATAAAATTCTGATTGGTTAATAACAAATACAAACCTACGTGTGAGTGTGTAAACAGGTGATTGTGTCAAGAATTAACCTATTACATACCAAAAGTATTGAAACTTAAGTTGTGAATGAAAGAGAACATTATGTATGTTAATATTTGTAAAAACTTAACTATTAGATTTAAGAGCTTGAACAAAGCGTAGGTTCAACCTGCCATAATGGAAGACACGCTTTGTATCCATTATTTTGAAGTATCTTAGCAAGTACCCCTAATCCTATAAAATACAATAAAGGATAAGGGGGAGAACAAACGTTACTTTTTAGTTATTAGTGCTCAGCTTTATGCTTAATAGTGCTTATTTAAAATAGTATAAATAAGCTATATGAGTAATATAGAAAACTACAAAAGAATGTAATAACATATAGTAACACTTTCGTTCTTATTTCACTGGTCAAAACAAAGTTAAAGAGCATAAAACTGTAGCAACACATATAAATGCCATAGACCATCTCTGGATGTGGTAAGAATTAGTGTGTATAGCTAACAGTTAGTGTCAATGTTTACAACCAAACTCATATAGGATTAACACTATATAAATAATAAAGAAAAGTAGGGATTTAATATAACCCAACTAACTGAAGCCTTTTCATTGTATTTTATTGTAAGGACTTTTTAGACTAAATAATGTAGGGTTAAGCAAATATATAGAATTCTTTGGAGTATTTTGTAGCCCACTACTTCCAGTAGTTAATCAGATCATATTCTGAATTAAGTCCCTTGGGGACACGAGTTTGTAACTTAAAAATCCAGAACATCTCCCTTTTACCTAAAATGTGGGATCTGTCTCCTCCACGTAAGGGGATAGTAACCTTTTCAATGGCTTGCCATCTTAGTGTTGCACTGCTCTGATTATGTACAGTTTTAAAATGTTTAACTAGTGGGGTACTAGCCTCTCCAATTTTGATAGTAGAAAGGTGATTACAAATCCTTGTATTAACCTCTGTACTAGTGAGCCCTACATACTGTAGATGACATTCTGTGCATGAGAGTAAGTAAATAACATAGGAGGATGTACAGTTTAGGCACGCCTGGATCTTAAACTCTTCTCCTGTGACTGTTGAATGAAACTTGTCCGAAATGATGGCAAGATCACATGGTTTACACCTGGATTTGCCACATCTGTACATCCCCCTGTGTTTAAGCCAAGAACCCTGTGGTTTCTCAGAGCAGGGTGGTAACTCTGATGGTGAGAGAATGTTACCTAGGGTCTTACTCCTTCTAAATGAGCAGCGTAAGCCTTTCTCTACTGTATTCACAAGCTTATCATTGGCTGCCAACATTCTAAAGTGTTTATTAACTATGTTACAGATTTCTTTGTATTCCGTGCTATAGTCCGTAACAAAGGTAACTTTATTATCTGTCATAGCAACCTGTGTCTTATTCTGAGTTCTGGATCCTTTAAGGAGGGTCTCCCTATCTATTCTGTCAACTTGTGCATGTGCCTGTTTGATTACATGTTTAGGATATCCTCTATCCGTAAGCCTCTTTTCAAGTTCCTTTCTCTGTTCTTGAAAAGTTGATTCTTCACTGCAATTTCGTTTTAGCCTAATCATCTCCCCTTTAGCTACTGCTAATGGTACATGCTTAGGGTGACAACTCTTAGCATGGAGCAGGGTATTCCTTGTGATTGGCTTTCTAAACGTACTGCTGTGAATTTTACCTGTCCTGTCAGCTTTAAGAGTGAGATCCAAAAAATTGATCTCAGTATGATGGTATTCAAATGTAAATTTGAGGCCTACATCATTGTTGTTAAGGCTTGTGACAAAGTCTAAAAGTTCTGAGGGTGATCCACACCACACAAAAAGCAGATCATCGATATACCGCCTGTAAAAGGATATCTGATCTTTATAGGGGTTCCGGTCTCCAAAGATGTGGGACATCTCCCACCAACCCATAAGGAGGTTGGCATATGAGGGCGCAAATTTGGCCCCCATAGCTGTCCCACATCTTTGGAGATAAAAAGATTCCCCAAACCGAAAATAATTGTGTGTTAGCATAAATTGTGTAGTCCTTAGTATGTATTCAATGAAAGGCCCATCTAAAGTTGAGAAATTTTCCAGAAAGTACCTAATGGCCTCCAGACCCTTTTCATGAGGGATTGAAGAATAAAGGGCGACTACATCCACAGTCAGCCAAATGTGTACCCTAGAGTCCCACAAAAAATCTTCAAATAAAATTAAAAGATCTTTAGTATCTCTCACATAGCTCTGCAAACTTTTTACAAATGGAAAAAATAAAGCGTCTAACCATTGGGATAGGTGTTCAAAAATAGACCCAATTCCACTTATAATTGGTCTACCCTTTACCTCTATCAGTGTTTTGTGGACTTTTGGAAGATGGTGGAAGATGGGCACCACTGGGCATTCGACATACAAATATTCAAAAGTGGCAAAATCAAAGTGCCCATCCTCCAAACCATCATCCAAGAGTCTCACAAATCTCTTTGGAAACATTGTGTCGGATCCTTATCAAGTTCCAGGTAACTGTCTGTATCATGCAGTTGTCTGTGCGCTTCGTGAATATAGGCCTCCCTATCTAAAACAACTACTGCACCTCCCTTATCGGCTGTGCGTATCACTATGTTATTGTTCTTCTGTAATTCTGTGATAGCCTTCCTTTCAGTAATTGTAAGGTTAGATTTGGTCTTAAATTCCCCATTAGTCTCTGTTTTAGAGGCGAGTAGAGTAAGATCATTCTCTACTCTTTTGAAAAAAGTTTCAAGTGTAGTGCCTCTGGATTGTATCGGGTAAAATTCAGATGGTTTTTTAAAACCACTGAAATTAGATATCTTGTTAGAAGGATCTAAGACTTCCCCTTGCCTTCCTAATTGTTGTAATGAGATGACATCACATGCTTCAGAAAAGTCGACAAATTTAAGATTTTCTGAACCTTGTTGTGTGTGAACATCAGGGTGGTCCTGTGCCATTGTCATATCTCCCTGAAAATGTTTTTTTAGGGTTAAATTCCTGATAAGCTTGTTCACATCCAACATTGTTCTGAAAAGATCAAAAGTACATGTTGGTGCAAAAGACATTCCATAACTTAATACTCTAAGTTGTACATCAGAGAGTGATATGCTGGATAAGTTGATAACATTATATTTATTGTTAGTATCAGCATTTATTATTGGTATTTGGTTTTCCTGTTTCCCCTTAGGGTGTACCTGTCCTGCTTGTTCTGCTTGGCCTGACCTATTCCAGTTTTGTCCCTGGACTGGTAAAAAACCTGTTCAAAAACTCTCCTATCTTCACCTGTGTTCGAAATTGCTTGGTGGGAAGACTGCTGTTCACTTGTCACATATTTAGTGTTTGAATTTTTACCATCCTTAGTGTTCTGGAGTGTAGGTTTAGTAGGTTTATTGGGTATACCCTGATTATTTTTATGTGTGGGTCCAGGTGTTTGTATATTACCCGTTTGCCTGGGGTCTTAAGTATACCTTTTGGTGCAGCCACTACAATCTCACTTCCCAAAGTGCCTGCTTCTTCCCCTGAATCTGGCTCACTATCTGTGTACTGGAATTGTCCCACCTGTAAAGGGTCAGTATTTTTCTGTTGATGATTACCCCCTCTGCCTCTGTTCCTGTTTCTACTCCTAGATCTACCTCTTCTATTGCTAGACCTCCTTGTATTAGTACTGGAATGACTCCAGATGTAAACTGATTGATTATCATAGTCTGATTGGTCTCGAAGATACTTAGAGTGTTTCATATTAAGAATAAGATTTTTAGACTCAATAAGTGTAGCCCTGAGAATGCCATCAAATTTTAAATAGTCTAAATCCTGTTTCTTGTCATTCAAAACTTGCTTTAATGTGTCAATTTCTGTTCTAATGTTAGTAAGCAGTTTCATTTTATACATAATCAACAGATTCATTAGCCTAAAGGAGCATTCTGTCAAAACAGCATTCCATGTGTTAATAAATTCACTGTCAGTGACTTCAAAGGTGGGAAATTTTGCAATCCTCAGTCCCCTTGGTACAATATTTAATTTGATATATTTCTCAAATGTCCACACATCGAATTGTAGCCTGTGTTCTTTAACTAGCAGAATCTCCATTTTATCAAAAAGTTCACTTAATGAAAAGGTAGTGATATCTGTAGAGAAAATAGAGTCCAGTTCCTGATCTCCATACCCTCTTTCATCCACAGGTAGTAATGAGTAATAGTTAACGACAGACCCCTCAGTTAGTTGGGTTATATTAAATCCCTACTTTTCTTTATTATTTATATAGTGTTAATCCTATATGAGTTTGGTTGTAAACATTGACACTAACTGTTAGCTATACACACTAATTCTTACCACATCCAGAGATGGTCTATGGCATTTATATGTGTTGCTACAGTTTTATGCTCTTTAACTTTGTTTTGACCAGTGAAATAAGAACAAAAGAAAGTGTTACTATATGTTATTACATTCTTTTGTAGTTTTCTATATTACTCATATAGCTTATTTATACTATTTTAAATAAGCACTATTAAGCATAAATCTGAGCACTAATAACTAAAAAGTAACGTTTGTTCTCCCCCTTATCCTTTATTGTATTTTATAGGATTAGGGGTACTTGCTAAGATACTTCAAAATAATGGATACAAAGCGTGTCTTCCATTATGGCAGGTTGAACCTACGCTTTGTTCAAGCTCTTAAATCTAATAGTTAAGTTTTTACAAATATTAACATACATAATGTTCTCTTTCATTCACAACTTAAGTTTCAATACTTTTGGTATGTAATAGGTTAATTCTTGACACAATCACCTGTTTACACACTCACACGTAGGTTTGTATTTGTTATTAACCAATCAGAATTTTATTCTGCTTTTAAATGAAGCAGCACTTGTGTATTCCATCAGCTATGATTACGGTATCACACCGAAACATGTCAGCTGGAAACAACAAGTGCTGAGTGTTGTATGTTTTTGACCCCCATGGTTTTTTATCCACAAGTGGACTTCAATAAAGTTTGGATTTTATTTTTACTACATTGACCCTGGATTTCTTTCTACTGAACATTACATTACGCCAGTATCTGGGGTCCTTAGGCTCGGAAGCCTCTCACTTAGCAGGCTGAGTTTGGACTCGCCTGCACTTACAGCCCTGATTACGTCTGCTGGCTACCTACTGAAGACAAGACAAGGGATACACCGATTGGACACCGCATACCACGTGACCGGCTGTGCATACGTCATCGGACGCGCACTGTGTGAATTGAGAAACACATTGAATCGGCACAGAGGGTTCTGCAAGAAGCGGTGAGCAAAGGGGATCTGTTTGCAGCACACGGAGCCGGAAGGATTGTGACAACGCAGCACCGCATTTGATGCAGTGAGTATAGCCAGCGAATTTACTGTGGCAATGTTAATCTCACATGGCATGTTCCTTTTGTGCTGTTGGTTTGTCTGAAGAGTCCGGGGCAAGAGTGTGCAAGCATTTGAACTCTGTGTTAAGTTTACTTTTTCAACGGACTGATTAATCCCTTGTCTTTGGGCATATATTGCAATCTTGCAAGTGAGAGTTGAGAATCATTCCCACAATGGGAGCTTTCTAATATAGTGCACTTTACTAACTTTCCTTTACTCATTGAATAACTTTTATGCTTCCTGGCAGCATATAAGTTTAGTGCATTTATTGAGCCTTTTTCTTACCATGGAGGGGTCTGTCGTTAACTATTACTCATTACTACCTGTGGATGAAAGAGGGTATGGAGATCAGGAACTGGACTCTATTTTCTCTACAGATATCACTACCTTTTCATTAAGTGAACTTTTTGATAAAATGGAGATTCTGCTAGTTAAAGAACACAGGCTACAATTCGATGTGTGGACATTTGAAAATATATCAAATTAAATATTGTACCAAGGGGACTGAGGATTGCAAAATTTCCCACCTTTGAAGTCACTGACAGTGAATTTATTAACACATGGAATGCTGTTTTGACAGAATGCTCCTTTAGGCTAATGAATCTGTTGATTATGTATAAAATGAAACTGCTTACTAACATTAGAACAGAAATTGACACATTACAGCAAGTTTTGAATGACAAGAAACAGGATTTAGACTATTTAAAATTTGATGGCATTCTCAGGGCTACACTTATTCAGTCTAAAAATCTTATTCTTAATATGAAACACTCTAAGTATCTTCGAGACCAATCAGACTATGATAATCAATCAGTTTACATCTGGAGTCATTCCAGTACTAATACAAGGAGGTCTAGCAATAGAAGAGGTAGATCTAGGAGTAGAAACAGGAACAGAGGCAGAGGGGGTAATCATCAACAGAAAAATACTGACCCTTTACAGGTGGGACTATTCCAGTACACAGATAGTGAGCCAGATTCAGGGGAAGAAGCAGGCACTTCGGGAAGTGAGATTGTAGTGGCTGCACCCAAAGGTATACTTAAGACCCCAGGCAAACAGGTTAATATACAAACACCTGGACCCACACATAAAAATAATCAGGGTATACCCAATAAACCTACTAAACCTACACTCCAGAACACTAAGGATGGTAAAAATGTGAACAGCAGTCTTCCCACCAAGCAATTTCGAACACAGGTGAAGATAGGAGAGTTTTTGAACAGGTTTTTTACCAGTCCAGGGACAAAACTGGAATAGGTCAGGCCAAGCAGAACAAGCAGGACAGGTACACCCTAAGGGGAAACAGGAAAACCAAATACCAATAATAAATGCTGATACTAACAATAAATATAATGTTATCAACTTATCCAGCATATCACTCTCTGATGTACAACTTAGAGTATTAAGTTATGGAATGTCTTTTGCACCAACATGTACTTTTGATCTTTTCAGAACAATGTTGGATGTGAACAAGCTTATCAGGAATTTAACCCTAAAAAAACATTTTCAGGGAGATATGACAATGGCACAGGACCACCCTGATGTTCACACACAACAAGGTTCAGAAAATCTTAAATTTGTCGACTTTTCTGAAGCATGTGATGTCATCTCATTACAACAATTAGGAAGGCAAGGGGAAGTCTTAGATCCTTCTAACAAGATATCTAATTTCAGTGGTTTTAAAAAACCATCTGAATTTTACCCAATACAATCCAGAGGCACTACACTTGAAACTTTTTTCAAAAGAGTAGAGAATGATCTTACTCTACTCGCCTCTAAAACAGAGACTAATGGGGAATTTAAGACCAAATCTAACCTTACAATTACTGAAAGGAAGGCTATCACAGAATTACAGAAGAACAATAACATAGTGATACGCACAGCCGATAAGGGAGGTGCAGTAGTTGTTTTAGATAGGGAGGCCTATATTCACGAAGCGCACAGACAACTGCATGATACAGACAGTTACCTGGAACTTGATAAGGATCCGACACAATGTTTCCAAAGAGATTTGAGGAGACTCTTGGATGATGGTTTGGAGGATGGGCACTTTGATTTTGCCACTTTTGAATATTTGTATGTCGAATGCCCAGTGGTGCCCATCTTCCACCATCTTCCAAAAGTCCACAAAACACTGATAGAGGTAAAGGGTAGACCAATTATAAGTGGAATTGGGTCTATTTTTGAACACCTATCCCAATGGTTAGACGCTTTATTTTTTCCATTTGTAAAAAGTTTGCAGAGCTATGTGAGAGATACTAAAGATCTTTTAATTTTATTTGAAGATTTTTTGTGGGACTCTAGGGTACACATTTTGCTGACTGTGGATGTAGTCGCCCTTTATTCTTCAATCCCTCATGAAAAGGGTCTGGAGGCCATTAGGTACTTTCTGGAAAATGTCTCAACTTTAGATGGGCCTTTCATTGAATACATACTAAGGGCCACACAATTTATGCTAACACACAATTATTTTCGGTTTGGGGAATCTTTTTATCTCCAAAGATGTGGGACAGCTATGGGGGCCAAATTTGCGCCCTCATATGCCAACCTCCTTATGGGTTGGTGGGAGATGTCCCACATCTTTGGAGACCGGAACCCCTATAAAGATCAGATATCCTTTTACAGGCGGTATATCGATGATCTGCTTTTTGTGTGGTGTGGATCACCCTCAGAACTTTTAGACTTTGTCACAAGCCTTAACAACAATGATGTAGGCCTCAAATTTACATTTGAATACCATCATACTGAGATCAATTTTTTGGATCTCACTCTTAAAGCTGACAGGTCAGGTAAAATTCACAGCAGTACGTTTAGAAAGCCAATCACAAGGAATACCCTGCTCCATGCTAAGAGTTGTCACCCTAAGCATGTACCATTAGCAGTAGCTAAAGGGGAGATGATTAGGCTAAAACGAAATTGCAGTGAAGAATCAACTTTTCAAGAACAGAGAAAGGAACTTGAAAAGAGGCTTACGGATAGAGGATATCCTAAACATATAATCAAACAGGCACATGCACAAGTTGACATAATAGATAGGGAGACCCTCCTTAAAGGATCCAGAACTCAGAATAAGACACAGGTTGCTATGACAGATAATAAAGTTACCTTTGTTACGGACTATAGCACGGAATACAAAGAAATCTGTAACATAGTTAATAAACACTTTAGAATGTTGGCAGCCGATGATAAGCTTGTGAATACAGTAGAGAAAGGCTTACGCTGCTCATTTAGAAGGAGTAAGACCCTAGGTAACATTCTCTCACCATCAGAGTTACCACCCTGCTCTGAGAAACCACAGGGTTCTTGGCTTAAACACAGGGGGATGTACAGATGTGGCAAATCCAGGTATAAACCATGTGATCTTGCCATCATTTCGGACAAGTTTCATTCAACAGTCACAGGAGAAGAGTTTAAGATCCAGGCGTGCCTAAACTGTACATCCTCCTATGTTATTTACTTACTCTCATGCACAGAATGTCATCTACAGTATGTAAGGCTCACTAGTACAGAGGTTAATACAAGGATTCGTAATCACCTTTCTACTATCAAAATTGGAGAGGCTAGTACCCCACTAGTTAAACATTTTAAAACTGTACATAATCAGAGCAGTGCAACACTAAGATGGCAAGCCATTGAAAAGGTTACTATCCCCTTACGTGGAGGAGACAGATCCCACATTTTAGGTAAAAGGGAGATGTTCTGGATATTTAAGTTACAAACTCGTGTCCCCAAGGGACTTAATTCAGAATATGATCTGATTAACTACTGGAAGTAGTGGGCTACAAAATACTCCAAAGAATTCTATATATTTGCTTAACCCTACATTATTTAGTCTAAAAAGTCCTTACAATAAAATACAATGAAAAGGCTTCAGTTAGTTGGGTTATATTAAATCCCTACTTTTCTTTATTATTTATATAGTGTTAATCCTATATGAGTTTGGTTGTAAACATTGACACTAACTGTTAGCTATACACACTAATTCTTACCACATCCAGAGATGGTCTATGGCATTTATATGTGTTGCTACAGTTTTATGCTCTTTAACTTTGTTTTGACCAGTGAAATAAGAACGAAAGAAAGTGTTACTATATGTTATTACATTCTTTTGTAGTTTTCTATATTACTCATATAGCTTATTTATACTATTTTAAATAAGCACTATTAAGCATAAAGCTGAGCACTAATAACTAAAAAGTAACGTTTGTTCTCCCCCTTATCCTTTATTGTATTTTATAGGATTAGGGGTACTTGCTAAGATACTTCAAAATAATGGATACAAAGCGTGTCTTCCATTATGGCAGGTTGAACCTACGCTTTGTTCAAGCTCTTTAATCTAATAGTTAAGTTTTTACAAATATTAACATACATAATGTTCTCTTTCATTCACAACTTAAGTTTCAATACTTTTGGTATGTAATAGGTTAATTCTTGACACAATCACCTGTTTACACACTCACACGTAGGTTTGTATTTGTTATTAACCAATCAGAATTTTATTCTGCTTTTAAATGAAGCAGCACTTGTGTATTCCATCAGCTATGATTACGGTATCACACCGAAACATGTCAGCTGGAAACAACAAGTGCTGAGTGTTGTATGTTTTTGACCCCCATGGTTTTTTATCCACAAGTGGACTTCAATAAAGTTTGGATTTTATTTTTACTACATTGACCCTGGATTTCTTTCTACTGAACATATGCTTATATAGATATATAAATTGATGTGTTAATATGTGTATATACACATAAATATATATGTATATAAGCATATACATATATATTTACAATATGCTGTGCTACTTACCCCCTTCACTGTGCAAGGTTCTGATGCGGTCTCTGACATCATCAGAATAAGGCTCCCATAGGAGCCTATGGAAACGCACACTTGTGAGCGCAATACTTCCTGGCAATGTGAACACAAGTTTGCATTTGTATTGGGTTTTACTGGTAATACCAGTACCCATTATCGTGCTCTGGTATTACAAAGTGGAGTGCTAATATCGCTTGCATGCAATCGATAATTAGTGCTCCACTTGTAATCAAGCCCTATGTCTAAAAATAATCAACGATTTTATGCCAATTTTTGTACAATGATTTATGAAAGTCACCCAATATTGTCAGTGTTGCCCCAGTATGCTGCAACAAAGAGTGCTGAACACCACAGCTTCCCGGACAAGTGTTAACAGCCACACTTGCAGTGCTGTAGACAGGATTCAAGATGCAGGCAGGAAACGTAGACAGTTGGCAATCAGAATACTTGAGTATGCTGCAGCAAGGAGTGCAGGAACTGGATACCAATAGTAGACAAGCAAGTATATAGCAGAGCAGTCCAGTTAAAATTTACTGTGTAGCACAGAAAGCAGAAGCAGGCAGGATTGCAGCATAAAGCAAACAGGCAAAGGAAAATCCATGATCAGGTCAAAGGTTAGTAACAAGAATGCAAAGAAGAAACAAGCAAAGTACCTAGGACAGTCCTTAAAGAATATCAGGAAACCATCCAGGGTCAGATGCCAGGAATTCAGTCCAAATCAAAGCCACAGTGCCCAGGAAATAATCCAGCATTTAAGTCACCAAACAAAGCAGAAATCAGGCACCAGGAAATCCAACAGATCAGCAGACACGATAACTGGAACAAAGGCTCAGACAGAGTAGAATTCCTAATCTCAGGGCAAAGGACTCACAACAAAACTTCCTTAAATAGCATACTGCTGATTACATGATTACCTACAGCTGTCAGGCAGGTGAAACCAGAAAGCCAGAGCTGCAGGTAACAGATCCCAGAAACCTAAGCCTGTGTACAAGCCATCTGGAGGTGACGAGGTTAGAACCAGAGGCTGGGAAAAAGCAGCAGCAAACAGAGAACCAGGTCCAAGTCTGGGCTGGGTCATTACATTAGGGGGTTATTTCTACAGAAAAAAAAAAATATAATTAAAAAAAAAAATGTGGTTCTCTGTGACCATATTTTAGCTAATTCCTATAAAGTGTTAGCAAGAATTATCTTAACAAAAATCCTCTCAGTAAGTGAAAATAGAAAAGTCCTTTTATTCGTTAGTATCATGATAAATAGGGTTTAGGAACACATTGCAATGGGTTCAAATTTGAAAAAAGGAACACTACAGCCATGCAATGTACTTTACAAAGCAATTCTGACTGATTACAGTGGAGGACCATATGCGTTAACTTCTTTAAATATGCTAAGAAATCACACAATCAGGAAAGAAATTCAGGAGAGCTACTTATGCGTACCGCTTATCAGGAACTGACAGCTAAGTGTGGTGTTTTCTTCCACATAACTGATTTTAGTATGATCTTCCAGGTTATAATGCTCTTAAAAACACATTCAGTAAAAGCAAATTTAGATAATGTTTGATCCTTTCTATCTTGCTGTTTAAAAAAAAAAAAAAAAAATAAGGTACTTGCACATGAGGTATTAGTTGTATATTTTATATGAGACAGTTTTTAACATCTCTCATGCAAACAGTGTTCTGAAAGGCAACAGTATAATGGTTGGCATGGCTGTCCCTTCAGACAATGGCCTCTAGTTATTAAAGTCTGGTGGAGCTGATCCGACAGTGCGGATCAGGTCCGACAGACCTCGCTGAATACGGAGAGCAATACGCTCTCCATATTCAGCATTGCACCAGCAGCTCACAAGAGCTGCTGGTGCAACGCCGCCCCCTGCTGACTCGTGGCCAATCGTCCGCCAGCAGGGAGGTGTCAATCGACCCGATCGTACTCGATCGGGTTGAATTGCGGTGATGTCTGTCTGCCTGCTCAGAGCAGGCGGACAGGTTATGGAGCAGCGGTCTTTAGAAACACGGGGCATCAAGCTCCATTCGGAGCTTGATAGATAGGCCCCTACAACTGAAGTTGATCCACTGACTGTAAAAAACAAAACAAACAACTGTTCTTTTAAAATGCTCTCTCAACTAAATCCATCTACTATTGGTGATATCTCAGCTCTTGGCATTTAATAACAATTCTGACTATAGAAAACGCATCTAACTAAGGGCAGTGCATTTGTATAATAACTACTGCCTGTTTTTTGCGACTGATTTTTTTTATATTTTGTCAATATTATACTGTCCATAACATTATTTGCTGCTCTTCACTTTCTATGCTCACTGCTAAAATGTTTAGTGATTTCTTGATTGTATTAATCAGTGATCACACTTGCAATCCTGCCTGGTCTCCACTTTATTTCTAACTTCCTCACCAGTGCAATGTGCCGTATCTTAGCCTACTATTCTGCTTGATCTCGCTAGCCTACCCTCTGGGTATGTATTTGGTTTCACACAAAAGCTTGTCTGCTCCAGTACTGCTGCATTATTAGCAACCTATGTATTTAACATAGTTCTGCTCTGTCAATGAACCCCCTTCAAGAATACTCAGATAATAACATACTCTGTGCTACCTTAGAATTTTGACAGACTGTGAGTGATCCCAATGGCACTGGGTGCTCTAACACATAGGGCTAGAGGCAATACGTTTGTTTGCTGTGAAAGAGGCTGATGAGGGATCTACTGAGTCTGCATTCTCACATTTAAAATGCAAAAAGTGGGAATTGTCCCCTTGAAAGTGTTATACTTTGATTAGGGTCTTGCTCACAGAGATAGACAAATGCAGTGAAATCCACCAAATACAGCATCTCTTTTATTCACTTTACAATTCCTATTTTGTATTTTTATATTACATTCTATTGAGGAATGTATATTTATGATTTTGTAATTTCATAGATAAATATAATATAATTCAGATTTGAGTAGAAGGATTTTTTGCAATACAGATTTGTTAGCTATATTGCTTTTAGGAAAAAGTTATTCTATGTCATGTGGTAATATATTTTAATGGCCATAGCTACCCTAGAATTTCCTTACTGTTTTAGCCTCTTTCCTTGTTATAACAGTATCAGAAAAAAAACAGACAGATGAGCTTCAGTCTTAAAGGGTTTAATACATTTTGGAGATTGGGGTAGATTTACCAAGCAGCGGATACTGCAATCTACCCCCGTAGTTTCTGGCTGGCCGGAAACTTAAGTTAAGAAGCAGCGGTCATAAGACCTCTGCTCCTTAACTTCTCCACCTCTGAGGTGGCGGACTTCAATCATCCTGATCAGTGGAAGATTGGCCGCTAATGTGCAGGGGACAGCATTGCACAAGCATTTCACCAGAAATGCTTGTGCAATGTTAAATGCGTATGCTACAGCGAATCATGTCGGCCCGCAATTTAATAAATCAGCCCCATTGTCTGCATTATCAGCAGGTTCCCTTTCCTAGATTTATAAACCCATAAGACTTACATTTTATCATCCTATTCTCATTCTTGGTTTATATAAATGTGCTAACTTACTTACACTACCCTTGTGTTAATAAATAATAATATTATATTCTAGAGGAGAGATTATATATATATATATATATATATATATACTGTATATATATATTTATATATATATATACTAGCTGTTGCCATAGGTTTCGCTCGCGTAGATTTTGTGATTTGTGAAAAATACTGAAAAACGCATCCACTCGCAATGACATGTGCCCTCACGTGTGTGCCCGTTCGGGTTGCACACTTGCTGACATGAACTTCTTGAGTTTTCATTATTCTCTGTGTTTCTTGTAATCTAAATACCAATTTTCGTGTCTATAACATCTTTGTGTTTTGTGATATAGGTATCCTCATAAATATGCCCACCTTTTGACCCCCCCCCCTTAAGTGCATTTTTTGGAAATGGTAAAACATGTGTTTCTTTATTTTTCAAGAAGAATCTAAACACCGATTTTTATGTCTATAAACATCTTTGTTTTTTGAGATATAGGTTTCCTCATAAATCAGCCCCCCCTTTTAACCCCATTAAGGGGATTTTGGGGAAATTGTAAATCAGGTGTGTCTTTATTTTTAAAGGAAAATCTAAATACCAATTTTCATGTCTGTAATATCTTTGAGATATAGGTATTCTCATAAATCACCCTGCCTTTTGATCCCCCTGAAGTGAATTTTCAGAAATGGTAAAACACGTTTCTCTTTATTTTTCAAGGAGAATCTAAATACCAATTTTTCCGTCTGTAACATGGATGCAGATGGAGCCGCCTGGATGAAGATGCTTTACCGCTGGGATGAAGATCTTCCTCTGGACTTCAGGAACTGTGAGTACCGATTTTGAGGTTAGTGGTTTTTTTGGAGGGTTTTTTTTTTTTTTGGTTAGGGCTTTTTTATTTTTAATGGGCTGTAAATGCCAATGCCCATACAAATGCCATTTTTGGGCAATGGGTAGATTAGGTTTTTTTAGTTAGGTTTTTTTTATTTTAGGGGTTTGGGGGTGAGGGCTTGTAATGTTAGGGGTATTTGTTAATTTTTGGGGGGCAAAAGAGCTGTTAACTTTAGGGCCATGCCCTACAAAAGGCAATTTTAAGGGCTATTGGTAGTTTATTATAGATTAGGTATTTTTTTATTTTGGAGTGGGGGGGTTATACAGGGAATTAAAATATGAATAATTTTTATTATTTTGGATAATTTCGTTTTTTTGTAATCTTAGTGTTTATTATTTTTTGTAATGGTAGTTTTTTTATTTTTTGTAATTTTAGTATTTATTATTTTGTGTAATAGTAATTTTATTATTTTTAGTAATGTTCCGTTTTATTATTTTTAGTAATGTTAGGTTTTTTATTTTTGGTATTAGATTTTTTTAAACAAGTAATTTTAGTTTTTTTTTAGTTTAGGCTTAGGTTTTATTTTTATTTCACAGGTAAGTTTGTATTTATAAATAGGTAGTTAGTTAATAATTATAACTTTACGTTAGGTCTATTTTAATTATGTTAAAGTTTGGGCGTGTTAGGTTTAGGGGTTAATAGTTTAATTTAGCTAGTTGCAATATGGGGGGTGGTGGTTTAGAGGTAAATTATTTTATTTAGTGTTTGCGATACGGGGGGACAGCGGTTTAGGGGTTAATAAGTTTATTTAGTTTTGGCAATGTGCAGGGGGCTGTGGTTTAGAGGTTAAAAGAATTAGTTAGTTTTGGCGATGTGGGGGGGCGGCGGTTTAGGGGTTAATAGGTTTAGTTAGTGTTGTTGATGTGGGGGTGGCGATTTAGGGGTTAATAGGCTTTATTGGTGTTGGCGATGTCGGAGAACAGTGGTTTAGAGGTTAATAGGTTTAGTTAGTGTCGGCGATGTCCAGGAACAACGGTTTAGAGGATAATAGGTTTGGTTAGTGTTGGAGATGTGGGGGGGGGTGGCGGTTTAGAGGTTAATATGTTTAGTTAGTGTTAGCGATGTTGGGGGCGGTGGTTCAGGGTTTAATAGGTTAGTGTTGGCGATGTGGGGGCAGCAATTTAGAGGTTAATAGGTTTAGTTAGTGTCAGTGATGTCGGGGAACGGCTGTTTAGAGGTTAATAGGTGTAGTTAGTGTCAGCGATTTCGGGGAATGGCGGTTTAGGGGTTAATAGGTTTAGTTAGTGTTGGCGATGTTGGGGGAGGCAGTTTAGCCGTTAATAGGTTTAGTTAGTGTCGGTGATGTCGGGGCTGCGGTTTAGGGGTTAATAGGTTTATTTAGTGTTTTAGTTAGTGTTGGCGACATGGGGGGACGGCGTTTCAGATGAACAATTAAAAATTCCGAATATGAATAAAGAATGGATCCGAAAATTTGGAAACAGATTTATTCGTTTTTGGAATTTTTGTTACGGTGCCAATTCAGAAATTCAGATTAATCCAAATTGGACAAAATTCATCCGAAAATTAAATTATTGCACATGTCTAATAAATACATACATACACTTCAAAAGTTTGGGGTCACTTAGAAATGTCTTTGTTTTCGAAAGACATTGTTAATATTGTATTTGACTATTGTAGCTGGAAATAGCTGATTTTTAATGGAATATCTACAAAGGTGTACAGAGGTCCATTATCAGCAACCATGTGTCTTGTATTCCAATGGCACGTTGTGTTTGCTAATTCAAGTTTATCATTTAAAATGCTAACTGATTATTAGAAAACCCTTTTGCAATTATGTTAGCACAGCTGAAGCAATAAAACTGGCCTTCATTAAAGTGATTATAAGGTTTTAGAAGTTTAAACACTGCTACTCATACTTTAGTTCACCCATAATCCAGTCGCTAGTTGTTTTTTTTTATTTACATGTTTGTAAATATAAAAATGTTATATATAAATACATTACAGTTTCTTAATTAGCTCCTCCCGATCATTGCATCCTGGATTGGGACTGTGTACATGCATGTCTACATGAACGGTATATAGACTCTGAATAGCATTAGAAAAACCTGCATGCACATATTAAACCAGGTATGTGGGTGCAAAGGACTGGATGCCAAAGTGGGCATGCAGTTGTTGGTGGATGCCTGATTCATCATTGGTCTGCAAAATGAAGTCTGTGATGCAGGAGGAGGAATGGCAGTATGTTTAACATTACAAAATAAGAAATATTTGATAAACGATGCATCATTTTAACATTTCATGAATGAAATTTCACCTTTTTTGAATATTTTTTTTAATATAATGTGCAGCACAATCCTAAACTTTACAATCATTTTAAACTAGTTAAGTATCCAGAGCATCAGCAATTGCGGGTTTGATTACAGGCTCAATATGGACAGAAACAAAGAACTTTCTTCTGAAAATCATCAGTTTATTCTTGTTCAGAGAATTTGAGAAATGAAGGCTTTTCCATGTGAGAAATTGTCAAGAAAATTAAGATCTTGTACAACACTGTGTACTACTCAAGCTTGCCGGAATCAGGAGTTAAGAAGCAGCGGTCATAAGAAATTAGCCCGATCTGATACGATCGTGTTGATTGACACCCCCTGCTAGCTGTCAATTGGCCGCGAATGTGCAGGGGGCGGCATTGCACAAGCATTTCACTAGAAATGCTTGTGCAATATTAAATCCTGCCAGCTTATGATGCCGTCATTTATCGATGTGCGGCTACAGCGGATCATGTCCACCCGCACATTGATATATCTATCCCCAAGAGTGTTGGAAGTCTGAGATGCACTATTAAAGAACAATTTAGAATGGGGACAAAAATGGGGGACCCTGAAAAGATGCTGGCCAAACCAGAGGTCTTTTGGAAATTTAAAATGGGTACACGGTTACTACAAGGGTTAAATTCAGAATTTGACCTGATCAATTTTTGGGAGTGAGGTATCCTATATTTGAAAAACTTCAGGAGAAGTGGACCCAGTGGAGAATACTTATGGCAGAGATTAGAACTTAAAGGGACAGTAAACCTAAAAAATAATAGTGCAGAATTATATAACATTATTTAGGTGCTATAGCTATAAAACCCTTTTTTCACTTTTAATATTTAAAAAACATACCGCTTTTACAGACCCGCTCTCTGCTGAGCGGGTCTGTTTTTTTAGTCAGCGCATCGGCCCAGCTGTATAGTCACAGCCCGGCCCGACCGCGCCATAAGATTAAGTGCAGCTCGCTCCTGCTCTGTCTGACAGCAGGAGCGAGCTTCACTTAATGCTATGGCGTGGTCGGGCCGGGCTGTGACTATACAGCTGGCCCGATGCGCTGACTAAAAAAAACAGACCCGCTCAGCAGAGAGCAGAGAGCGGGTCTGTAAAAGTGGTATGTTTTTTAAATATTAAAAGTGAAAAAAGGGTTTTATAGCTATAGCACCTAAATAATGTTATATAATTCTGCACTATGTGCAGAATTATATAACATTATTTTTTAGGTTTACTGTCCCTTTAAAGGGACACTTTTTTTTTGGTTCAGTTCTCTGGACAGCACTTTTTTATTGGTGGATGAATTTATCCACCAATCAGCAAGAACAACCCAGGTTGTTCATCAATAATGGGCCGGCATCTAAACTTAGATTATTGCATTGCAAATAAAGATACCAAGAGAATGAAGAAAATTTGATAATTGGAGTAAATTAGAAAGTTGCTTAAAATGTTATGCTCTATCTGAATCACAAAAGAAAAAAATTGGGTTCAGTGTCCCTTTAAGAATTACACTGTCACTTTAATGCAATAACAAAAAGGCGAACCATCTCTTTTAAGAAATAAAAATATTTACATAAACAGCAATAAGAACTAGATATTGAGTGGAGCATGAAACAATACAAGAAAATAAATATATGTATATATTACAGAAAAAATGTTTCATAATTGAAATATTGGGAAAGATTTTATCCCCATTAGTATAATTCAAGTAAATGGGAATTTGCATAAAATTCATGCTTTACTCTGTTCCACCTTTAGAGAATAATGACACCCATTGTTGTGAGCTCATTTTGATTTTAGCCAATTGTTAAGGGTTTTAAAAGTTGGAACTAGCATTGGGGCAAAATATGCAGCTATGAATACAGCATATGTATTCTTGCGTAGCTCCGTTTTCTCTTTTGGACTATATTTTCTACATCAATAGTGAAGAGGTGATTCAGGGATGCTGGCCTTCTAGGTAGAGTTGCAAAGAAAAAAACATATTTCAGACTGGCCAATAAAAATAAATGATTAAGATTGGGCAAAAGAACGCAGACATTGAACAGAGGAAGATTGGAAAAAAAGTGTTATGGACAGACAAATCTTAGTTTGAGGTGTTTGGATCACAAAGAAGAACATTGGTGAGACGCAGACCAAATAAAAACATTCTAGAGGAGTGCTTGGCACCATCTGTCAAGCATGGTGGAGGCAATGTGATGATCTGGGAGTGCTTTGGTGGTGGTTAAGTGGGAGATTTACACAGGGTAAATAAGAACCTTGAAGAAGGAAGGCTATCACTCTATTTTGCAATGCCATGCCATACCCTGTTTACAATGCTCTCCTGCAACAGAACAATAAACCAAAACATAGCTCCAAACTATGCAAGAATTATTTAGGGAAGAACCAGTCAAATGGTAATCTGTATTTAGTAGATTGGCCAGCAAAGTCACCAGATCTCAATCATATTGAGCTGTTGTGGGAGCAGCTTGACTGTTTAGTACTTAACAAGTGCCCATCAAGCCAATCTAACTTGTGGGAGGTGCTTCAGGATGCATGGGGTGTAATCTCTTCAGATTGCCTCAACAAATTGCCAACTAGAATGCCAAAGGTCTTCAAGGCTGTAATTGCTGCACATGGAAGATTCTTTGACGAAAGCATAGTTTGAAGGACACAAATATGATTTAACTTCAAAATCATTATTTCTAACCTATCCTATTCAAACTCATTTCATGTATGTTTTCATGGAAAATAAGGAAATGTCTAAGAGACCCTAAACTTTTCTCGGATTATTATTATTATTTTTATGATCTTCCTGAGAGTATAATTTCACCATATGCTTTCTCTGATATGATCTTTTTTGCATTAATGGTCTTAAGTAAAGTTTTCTGTGTTAGTACCTGTAAAGTGTTGCCAACAAATCAAAGAAACAAAGTATCAGCGCTACTAGTATGGAGAGATTGATAATGTAATATGTAAAAGCTATATTAGAGATGTAAAGTATATGATTATATACTAGGGCTTATGTTCCAAAATGTCACTATAAATATGTGATATGTCTTACAAGATCCTAAAATGTGGAAATACTAGATAATTGTAACACACTGTGTCTGTGAAATACACAGTAAAACAATAAAAAATCACAATGAACAATAGAAATATTGTGATATAATGCATGAAATATAACACACTCTAAAAAAGAATAAATACAAGTAAAAATAAAATAAGATAAAATGCACTCCAATACAATCTTCAGAGTATATTTCCCAATGATTAAAATCTCAAAGTAAAAGTTTTGTCTTACAATTTGTAGATGTATCAAGTGGTTAGTGCTGCTCTTCTAAAGGTGTATCATTTGTAAATCCCTTAGAACAAGGCCAAAGCTGAAAAACAAGGAGAGAAGAGCGCAACCGGACTCAAGGGAAGAAAGTTTTTATTTTTGACACAACACGCTAAAACATTAAAACTTTAGGTATTCTGTGTACCAGATATATAAAAAACATGGGCATGTAAGACACAGTGTCTTGACAAAATAGGTTACCGCTCCACAAGGCGCCTTTCAATACAGCCGGGTGATATGTTTGGTCCTCAGCTGATCCTCTCGTGAAGTGTGTATGCGGCTAATCAGCTGTGAGTTTCTGAAAAAAGCCGGTTCCGGTTTATGCCGGAAGTCTGTGTCTGTCACTGCCTATGCAGTGTATCATCTGTTTAGAAAGTCCTCGACGGCCGTTTCGTTCCCTAACGTGGGAACTTTCTCAAGAGGTTGCTACTAGTTACAAACAAGCTCTACTTAATATACACATTGCTAAAATTTAATTGGTTAACAGTGGGTATACTTAAAACTATTATATTAAACATTTTCGAATTGCAGAATGGCTTGCCTATTTAAATTAATACTGAGCATATAAATATTAGTACACAAATATACACACAAAACATGATAAAATCACAACCAAGTTTTAAAACTCAATAGATAGTTAAAAACTTTGTTCAAATATTTCATTATATATGGAATGTTTAATATAAACCGTATTGATAATATTTATCACCTATTTGAAAATTGGTTACAAAAATCTTAATTTATGTGTTAAAAATATTTTAACCCGGTAAGAATAATGATGCAATTAGAAATCGTAAAAAATGAGAAGTTTGAAATTTGATCAATAACAAAATGTATTCTAACTAATAAATACATAGATAAACCTCACTTCAATGAGCTGCCTAAATGTGACCCTATAATATACATAAAGTGAAGACAGTTATATCTGTATAGAATAGAAAATGAATACGTAGTTGCAATAAAGGATTATTTCTGTAAAATAGAGAATTTCCAGAGATTATAAACCTGATATACCCTCACTAATATGTGTTGTAGTAGTCTAGTATAATCTACTTGAAGCTGGAATGGGATAAAATGTATACTCAGGTATGCATTAGGTTCACTAATATTTGATATTGAAAATATTATAATAAAAATTTGAAAATTTTAAAATAAATTTAAAAATTTTTTTAAAAAATTTGATGTATGGTATGTTAAAGTATTAGTGAAAATTAATGTGAAGACATATATAAACACTAAAACTGACATCATTCCATACTACAATATTAAAATGAATAATTAGTTCTAATCTGTTTAGACTAAAAATGCCTGAATGTCAAGATCTATATTGAGACCTTGTGGATGTAAACTTTTGAGAGTATAAATCCAGAAGGTCTCCCTTTTTCTGAGTTTTAATAATCTATTGTGGTCTAATTTATTCGGTGCTATCCATTCAATTACCTTTACAGTAAGTCCGTCAGGGTTGCTATTATGGGCTATCCTGAAATGTTCTGAAACACTGTGATTTTCAAACGAATTTTCAATGTTCCTAAAATGTTCAGATACCCTATATTTTAGTTTTCTCTTTGTTCTACCAATATAGATTTTTCCACATTTGCATGTGATTTGGTATACAACATATGTACTGTCACAAGTGCAACTATTTCTACATTTAAAAGATTTTGATTTATTAAAATTATAAAATAAGTCCTCACTACTCACATATGGGCAAGTGCTACAATCTATCTTTTTACACCTAATCAGCCCTATTTTTGGTGTTAACCACATATTATTACTGGTATTTATTGGACGTTGTTCTCTTAATTTACTGGGGGCTAACATGTTTTTCAGGTTATTGTTTCTTTTATAAACAAATTGAGGTTTTTGGCCTACATGTGTACCTAATACGGGATCTCTTAATAAGATATTCCAATGTTTTTCTAAAAGTTTTTGAATTTCCTTGTGGTTTTCATTGTATGTGGTTATAAATCTAACATTAGGTTTTCTCTGTTGTTCTATGTGGCATTAATGTTATTTTTCTTTTTATATTCTAATATTCAAATCTTTTCTGTCCATCTTTAGTACCCTCTCATTGGTACTACTTATCAATTTCTCTGAATAGCCTTTTTGTATAAATTTATCAGTTAAAATTTTGGCTTCCTCTTTATAGTCCCTTAAATTGGAACAATTTCTCCTTAACCTCTGGAATTGTCCATAGGGTATGTTTTGTTTCCACAACTGTAAGTGACCACTATCTGCCTTTAAAAAGCTATTTGTATCAGTAGGTTTTCTGTAGTTAGTTACTTTTATTTTTTCATTTTCAGAAAAGAGAATGAGGTCTAGAAATTCAATTTGTTTATCCGAGATTTTCCCTGTAAATGTAAGATTCATATTATTGTTGTTTAGTTATTTGATGAAGTTCTCGGCCTCACAAAGGTCTCCTTCGCAAAGAACAATAATATCATCAATGAACCTGTAATATTTTACAATGTTCTTTATATATGGGTTATTGTTCCATACACTCATGTCTTCAAATTCTGCCATGAAAAACATTTTTTACTGATAAATTTATACAAAAAGGCTATTCAGAGAAATTGACAAGTAGTACCAATGAGAGGGTACTAAAGATGGACAGAAAAGATTTGATAGAATATAAAAAGAAAAATAACATTAATGCCCACATAGAACATTAGAGAAAACCTAATGTTAGATTTATAACCACATACAATGAAAACCACAAGGATATTCAAAAAAATTTAGAAAAACATTGGAATATCTTATTAAGAGATCCCGTATTAGGTACACATGTAGGCCAAAAACCTTAATTTGTTTATAAAAGAAACAATAACCTGAAAAACATGTTAGCCCCCAGGAAAAAATTAAGAGAACAACGTCCAATAAATACCAGTAATAATATGTGGTTAACACCAAAAAAAGGGCTGATTAGGTGTAAAAAGAAAGATTGTAGCACTTGCCCATATGTGAGTAGTGAGGACTTATTTTATAATTTTAATAAATCAAAATCTTTTAAATGTAGAAATAGTTGCACTTGTGACAGTACATATGTTGTTTACCAAATCACATGCAAATGTGGAAAAATCTATATTGGTAGAACAAAGAGAGAACTAAAATATAGGGTATCTGAACATATTAGGAACATTGAAAATTTGTTCGAAAATCACAATGTTTCAGAACATTTCAGGATAACCCATAATAGCAACCCTGACGGACTTACTATAAAGGTCATTGAATGGATAGCACCGAATAAATTAGACCACAAGAGATTATTAAAACTCAGAAAAAGGGAGACCTTCTGGATTTATACTCTCAAAAGTTTACATCCAGAAGGTCTCAATATAGATCTTGACATTCAGGCATTTTTAGTCTAAACAGATTAGAACTAATTATTCATTTTAATATTGTAGTATGGAATGATGTCAGTTTTAGTGTTTATATATGCCTTCACATTAATTTTCACTAATACTTTAACATACCATACATCAAATTTTTTAAAAACATTTTTAATTTTTTTTTTTAAATTTTCAAATTTTTATGATATTTTCAATATCAAATATTAGTGAACCTAATGCATACCTGAGTATACATTTTATCCCATTCCAGCTTCAAGTAGATTATACTAGACTACTACAACACATATTAGTGAGGGTATATCAGGTTTATAATCTCTGGAAATTCTCTATTTTACAGAAATAATCCTTTATTGCAACTACGTATTCATTTTCTATTCTATACAGATATAACTGTCTTCACTTTATGTATATTATAGGGTCACATTTAGGCAGCTCATTGAAGTAAGGTTTATCTATGTATTTATTAGTTAGAATACATTTTGTTATTGATCAAATTTCAAACTTCTCATTTTTTACGATTTCTAATTGCATCATTATTCTTACCGGGTTAAAATATTTTTAACACATAAATTAAGATTTTTGTAACCAATTTTCAAATAGGTGATAAATATTATCAATACAGTTTATATTAAACATTCCATATATAATGAAATATTTGAACAAAGTTTTTAACTATCTATTGAGTTTTAAAACTTGGTTGTGATTTTATCATGTTTTGTGTGTATATTTGTGTACTAATATTTATATGCTCAGTATTAATTTAAATAGGCAAGCCATTCTGCAATTCGAAAAATTTTAATATAATAGTTTTAACTATACCCACTGTTAACCAATGAAATTTTAGCAATGTGTATATTAAGTAGAGCTTGCTTGAAACTAGTAGCAACCTCTTGAGAAAGTTCCCACGTTAGGGAACGAAACGGCCGTCGAGGACTTTCTAAACAGATGATACACTGCATCAGCAGTGACAGACACAGACTTCCGGCATAAACCGGAACCGGCTTTTTTCAGAAACTCACAGCTGATTAGTCGCATACACACTTCACGAGAGGATCAGCTGAGGACCAAACATATCACCCGGCTGTATTGAAAGGCGCCTTGTGGAGCGGTAACCTATTTTGTCAAGACACTGTGTCTTACATGCCCATGTTTTTTATATATCTGGTACGCAGAATACCTACAGTTTTAATGTTTTGGCGTGTTGTGTCAAAAATAAAAACTTCCTTCACTTGAGTCCGGTTGCGCTCTTCTCTCCTTGTTTTTCACCTGTAAAGTGATACAAAAGTCCAGATTATTTAACCTTTAAAGAAACTTACTCCATCCTCCCCCCAAAACAAATTATTTTCTTTTTATAAAAACAAAGTCATCAATGCCTTTGATGCTTTCCTCTATCCTCTGAATGTACTCACATATGCTTAATGCCATATCATGTATGGAATGGTTGCAAAACTGATGAGTCATGTTCTGGAGTGTGCTTTTTGGAAGGCAGTGAAACCACTGAAGGGAGCACTGTAGTCTATACTTTCAGAAGAACGAAGCAAAACTGAAGATCTCAAGGCAGGTAATTTTAAACTTTAAAGATTTAGATTTAAATTTAGTACGTTAAATAGTAACTTTGTATGTCCCTTTAAGCCTTTCAATGAAAATATTTGTAATTTTATGAATGTTGCATTTTCATGTAGTTGGCTAAAAATAAAAATAAATCTATTTTCCTGTTAAAAACAGATTTGTCATTTTTGTGGCATGCCTGAAAAATGTTGTGCATTGTTTTATTATATAGTACTCTTTGTATTTAGAACAAAATATATTTCTTACCTCTTGAAATGAAAACGTACCTTTTATCATTAAAATGCTGGCTTATGTACCGGATCAAAACAAAGGCTGCTAATTTCAGGATCCTATATTTACCTCAGAATTACTCTCTTAATTTATTTTCTTAATTAGTATTCCCAAATGATATTTCAGATGGATGTTTAATCCCCTTGCAAAACCTACTATACAATCCTGAGAGATCAGAACATATTCTACAGTAATTTAATGTGAATCTAAGAAACCAATTCTTCCTGCTTGCTCCGGTCACCATCTTCACCTCAGGGAAATTCAGTGCTTAGCTATGATTCATGTTTTCAAATAACAAAATATGTTGTATAGGGATTTCAAGCTTATGATTTTAAAAACACGATTTAGAAACACATAGGTATTCTCAAAGTTAAACCTAACAAACTGTTTTAAGTGACTAAAATATAAATTTTTGCTGCAGGCATTAATGCAACTTTGCTAGTTAATGTATTAATGCATGCCTATAATTTTATATATATATATATATATATATATATATAGATATATATATATACATATATATATATATATATATATATATATATATATATATATACACACATTCACATACAGTATATACATGCACTCTCACTTAAAAAAAAAAAAAAAGCATTGACCAGGGTACAGACTTGCACTTACTTGACTTTTTAAATGTAAAAGGGACATATTTATTATGTGATGTCAGGGACTATCTCCCGTAAACATCACATAAGAAATAAGTAACTTTTACATATCCAATGTGCAGTGAGAGTGAGCCTTTATGATCTCTATATATCTGGTCAAATGGTGATAGGCCTGGGACCATATCAAGGTCTCTTCTTACCTGAGACCCTACGGCCTGTGTCACCCTGACGTGGTCCTGGGCCTAGCACTATTTCAACAAATTCTATAACCAACTTTTCCATTTTGCTTTAAATCTAGCTGTGTGCTTGCAAGAGAGTGCCAAACTTTCTATGTATTGTGTACCCAGTCTGGTTTGAGCATGCCGTCCATTTCAGTGTTTTATATCTTTCTATGGAAATTACAAAATGCCGGTGTCATACCTTGTTTGAATCTCAGTGGTTCAAGGCATTCATTGTGTGGCTGTAGGTTAGAGAACCAGGGAGGAAATACATTGATGGGGTCCTGGGTGTATAACCATTTGGCCAAATGCTGTAACTAATGCTTCCATGTTGCTTTAACTATAGCTGTGTGCTTGCAAGAGAGTGCCAGCATTTCTATGTGTTAAGTTAATAATTTTGTTTTGTAATTTTTGCTAGGCTAGGGTTAACTGCTTGAGTCGGTTCTGAAAGCTGTGCAGTTGTCTATGACTACTGGTGAACACTCAGGATCATAGAATGTGTATCCAGTCTGGTTTGAGTGCAGTCCATTTTGGTGTTTTGTATATGTCTAGGGAAATTACAAAGGGCCTGTGTCACCCTTGTTTGTATCTCAATGTGTGTGGTTGAAGTCATACATTGTGTGGCTGTACTGTAGGTTAAGGACCCAGGGAGGAAGAGACCTTGACCAGGTCCTGGGTATGTCACCTTTTCACCAAATGCTGTAAATAACTCTTCCATTTTGTTTTTAATCTAGTTGTGTGCTTGCAAGAGGGTGGCAGACTTTATATGTGTTGTATTAATAATTTTGTTTTGTAATTGTCTCTATGGGCTTTAAACCCAGACTTGGCTGGGGTTAACTGCCTGAGTCTCTGAAAGTTGTGCGGCAGTCTGTAAGTGCTGGTGAGCACTCAGGGTTGTGAGCTCTGCAGGGTCATGGGTTTTTGTACCGGGTCCGGTATAAGAGTACAGACCATTTCTTTGTTTTATAGATATATATATAGGGGAGGTGGACCTGTACACATTGTGATTGTATCTTGTGAGATGTGTTTTTATGAGTGCCGTTATCTATGCTTTTAAATGGATTAATAAACTTTTTGGATTTTACTGAGAGGCTGCTTTTTTAAGTACAGGGCTGTAGTGTGCTGCACTTTTGATTACCATATATATATATATATATATATATATATATATATATATATATATATCAGCACAGCAAAGAAGGCACTCTCCGTTTGAATAAATCGTTTAACGATTTATTCAAACGGAGAGTGCCTTCTTTGCTGTGCTGATATTTGATTGTTTGTAAGTGCACCCCGGCAGCTGGATGATAAAAAAAGAGTGCTGGTTCCCTGCTTCTATTTGTATATATATATATATATATATATATATATATATATATATATATATATATATATATATTGTGACAAAGATACCCCTCTCTTTGGGTATGTTGTCCTGGGAACAGCTTTGAAACACAGCAGAGAAACACTTCAAACACACTGGATTAGTTGTAAAAGCCTTGGCCTGTTTATTCACAGACAATTTGCAGGAATACAGTTTTAACATAAGCAAAAGAACAAAATAAATCCTTTCACAATGGCGCTTACAGAATAAAGAATCTCTAACTAAAGTTGTGTGGCTTTTCCACACAACTGAAAAATTACAAAACAGGTTTCAAACCTTTACAGGCCTAGTACCTCTAGAATGCAGCACAACTCCATATCCTCTGTCTTTCACAATAAGGTTCACTCTAATAGCTTCAGCACACACTATTCAACAGGTGTTAATTGACCTTAAGCCCACTTCAGGAGCATGACACACGGCCAGATTTTGCAAGAGAAAAATTATAACCCTCGGGTGGCTTTGCTCTGGTTCTATTCGGGGATCGTATAAACGATTCACCAATTATTTTTTGCCTCCATCCAGCCTTATACCCACTGCCAGGTAAAAATCTTTCCATGCCGATCCTGCTTGACTCCTCTCTCACTCCTGGGAAGGTGATGTCAAACCCAGAGCAGCTACGTTCATGCTGCATAGCAGAAAGGCTGGTTATCACCAACAACAAAAGGAGAAATCCGCTCGACATCCTCAAAAGTTCAAACCTTTATTTCATCATATTAAAAAATTATACAAGACAGCTCACATACATAAAGGGGTGGACAAAACGGACAGACTGGATACCCTTTATGTATGTAAGCCGTCTTGTCAAGTGGATTTCTCTTTTTGTTGTTATGAAAAAATACTAGCCTAATAGATGCTAGGCTACCAGTAAATCCATTTAAATTTACCTGCTAGGTCCATACATTCATTCAGACCCTCTGGAAATAGTGTATGAAGTTTATAAATCCAGTATAAATCCAGTAGGTTTCTCTTAGTCTCAGAAGGGTAAAGGAATTAGATTCAGGCCTATATATTTATTCAATTTGAATAATATTGATAGTTTTGGTACTGTCATTATCTAAATGGGTGAAATGCCTAGAAACACTATGTTGCAATGATGTTCACTCCTTTGTATCTTTATCTTTTGGCACGTGTGCCCCACATACTGCATTCCACATGAACAGTGTAATAAATGTATCACAAACGTTGATTCACGTGTCAAATAACTTCTTATTCTATATTGCCTCCCTGTAATATTAGATTTAAATGTAGTGGTACCGTTCATGATAAATTTGCACATACCACATTGTGACCTTCTACATTTATAAACCCCACTGAGAAGAGTTCTATAGGATGGAATGCCAATCTTCTTACTATTAATATTTTATTTACTCATGAATCGCTCTTTGACAATTTTGCTAGCTGCTAACTTAGGGCTCGCTTCCATTGAGGTGGTAAAGTTTTGAAACTGGTGGTAAAAACATAATTTATGTAAGAACTTACCTGATAAATTCATTTCTTTCATAGTGGCAAGAGTCCATGAGCAAGTGACATATGGGATATACATTCCTACCAGGAGGGGGCAAAGTTTCCCACCTCACTCACACCTTAGTTTAACGAATAGTCAAAAAGTGAGGATTATAAAAAAGGAGTAAACATCATACAAAAAGAGGAACTGGAAAAAATAATGTGCTTTATATAAAATAATAATAGCCACAAAAATAGGGTGGGTCTCATGGACTCTTGCCACTTTGAAAAAAATGAATTTATCAGGTAAGTTATATTTTCTGGTAAATTATGTTTTCTTTCATGTAAAGGGCAAGAGTCGATGAGCTAGTGACGTATGGTATATAATACCCGCCAAGATGTGGAAATCCACAGAGTCACTAGAGAGGGAGGGATGAAATAAAAACAACTAACTCTGCTGAGAAGTTAAATCGCAAAAAATAATTAAGTTTTCTTAAAAAAAATTTAAAAAACTCAAATCAAAGGCATTAGAATCAAGCTGAGACAACTGCCCGAAGAAACTTTCTACCAAAGGCTGCTTCCGAAGAAGAAAATACACAAAAAATGATAAAATTAGAAAAAGTATGCAAAGAAGACCAAGTTGCTGCTTTGCAAATTTGATCAACTGAAGCTTCATTCTTGAGAGCCCAAGAATTGACAAATGATTTAGTAGAATGAGCTGTAATTCTCTGAGGCAGAGACTGCACAGCCTCCAGATAAGCTTTATGAATCTAAAGTCTTTACCAAAAAAATCAGAGAAATAACAGAGGCTTTCTGACTTTCCTGGAGCCAGAAAAAATAACAAATAGACTAGAAGTCTTTCTGAAATCTTAAGTAGCCTCAACATAATAGGGCACCGAGAACCTTCGAAAAATTCTTGGAGCTGTCGCTAGGCCAAATGGAAGAGCGACAAATTGGTAATGCTTGTCTAGAAAAGAGAATCTCATAAATCGATAGTGGTCTGGATGAATCAGAATATGAAGATATGCATCCTGTAAGTCTATCGTGGACATATAATGACCTTGTTGAACAAAAAGGCAGAATAGTCCTTATAGTCGCCATTTTGAAAGTTGGCACTTTTACAAAACGATTAAAAATTTTCAGATCCAGAATTGGCCTGAATGAATTTTCTTTCTTTGGGACAATGAATAGATTTGAATAAAACCCCAGACACTGTTCCTGAAACGGAACTGGTATGATTACCCCTGAAAGCTCTAGATCTGAAACACACTTCAGAAAAACCTTCACTGGATTTGCTGGAACATGTGAGAGAAAAAAATCTTCTCACAGGAGGTCTGACTCTGAATCCTATTCAATACCCTTGAGAGACAATACTCTGAATCCACTGATTTTGGACAGAATCTGCCCAAATGTTTTGGAAAAATTTTAATCTGCCCCCCCACCAGCTGAGCTGGAATGAGGATTGCACCTTCATGCATACTTGGGGGCTGGCTTTGGTTTTTTTAAAGGCTTGGATTTATTCCAACTTGAGAAGGTTTTCAATTGGAACCAGATTCTTTGGGGGAAGAATTGGCTTTCTGTTCCTTATTCTGTCGAAAAGAACAAAAACTATTAAAAGCTTTAGATTTACCCTTAGGTCTTTTATCCTGACCAGTGACAGTTGAAATAATTGAATCCAACTGAAAACCAAATAAATTGTTAACTTGGAAAGAATGAGATAGTAATTTAGACTTAGATACCATGTCAGTATTCCAATATTTAAGCCACAAAGCTCTTCTAGCTAAAATAGCTAAAGACATAGATTTAACATCAATTTTGATGATATCAAAAATGGCATCACAGATAAAATGATTAGCATGTTGAAGCAAGCAAACAATGCTAGAAAAATCAGAATCTGTTTCCTGTTGTGCTAAGCTTTCAAACCAAAAAGTTGATGCAGCTGCAACATCAGCCATGGATATAGCAGGCCTAAGAATATAGCAAGAAAATAAATAAGCTTTCCTTAGATAAGATTCAAGTTTCCTATCTAAAGGATCCTTAAAAGAAGTGTTATCTTCCATAGGAATAGTAGTACGTTTGGCAAGAGTAGAAATAGCCCCATCAACTTTGGGGATTTTTTCCCAAAACTCCAATCTAGCTGCTGGCAAAGGATACAACTAGAAGAAGGAATAAAATAAGTACCAGGCCTATTCCATTCCTTTGAAATCATATCAGAAATAGCATCAGGAACTGGAAAAACCTCTGGAATAACCACAGGAGGTTTGTAAACAGAATTTAAATGTTTACTAATTTTAGAATCAAGAGGACTAGATTCCTCAATATCCAAAGTAACCAACACTTCTTTTAATAATTTACAAATATACTCCATCTTAAAGAGATAAGTAGATTTGTCAGTGTCAATATCTGAGGTAGGATCTTCTGAATCAGATAGGTCCTCATCAGAGGAGGATAATTCTGTATGTTGTCGGTCATTTGAAATTTCATCAATCTTATGAGAAGTTTTAAAAGACCTTTTACGTTTATTAGAAGGCGGAAAAGCAGACAAAGCCTTCTGAATTGCATAAACAATAAAATCTTTAATATTCATAGGGATATCATGTACATCAGATGTTGAAGGAATAACAGGCATTGTATTTGTACTGATGGATACATTCTCTGCATGCAAAAGCTTGTCATGACAACTGTTACATACTATAGCTGGAGATATAATCTCCACAAACTTACAACAAATACACTTAGCTTTGGTAGAACTGTTATCCGGCAGCAGGATTCCAACAGCGGTTTTTGAGACAGGATCAGATTGAGACATCTTGCAAATGTAAGAGAAAAAAACAACATATAAAGCAAAATTATCAATTTCCTTATATGGCAGTTTCATGAATGGGAAAAAATGCAAACAGCATAGCCCTCTGAGCATAATAAAGAGCAAAAGGCATATAGGTAGTGGGGTTTAAATAATTAAATTATTTAGCGTCAAGAATGACATACAATGCAATTTAATTATTTTTGCCGCTAACGACAACCGGAAATTATGCAACTCGCATTATGGCAGACGCAACCTTGTGCAAGGAAACCTGGTGTCAACTAAGACACCGGAAATGACTAATTTGCGTCACTGTCACCAAAATATTCTCGCGCCAAGAATGACGCAATAAATATCAGCATTTTGCGACCTTACAAGCCTAATTTTGCCCGTGAAATTAATGAAAAAGCAGTCAATTTTGAAGAAAAGACTATACCCCAGGTAAGAAAAAATAACTTCCTTAATATGTTTCCCAATTTGAAACTGATAGTCTGCAAAAGGAAATATACATAAACCTGACTCATGGCAAATGTAAATACAATATATATTTAAAACTTTATATTAATACATAAAGTGCCAAACCATAGCTGAGAGTGTCTTAAGTAATGAAAACATACTTACCGAAAGACAACCATCCACATATAGCAGATAGCCAAACCAGTACTGAAACAGTATCAGTAGAGGTAATGGAATATGAGAGTATATTGTCGATCTAAAAAAGGGAGGTAGGAGATGAATCTCTACGACCGATAACAGAGAACCTTTGAAAAGATTTCCCGTGAGGAAAACCATAGAATCAATAGGTGATACTCCCTTCACATCCCTCTGACAAACACCGTACTCTGAGAGGAATCGGGCTTCAAAATGCTGAGAAGCGCATATCACAGAAGAAAATCAAGCACAAACTTACTTCACCACCTCCATAGGGAGGCAAAGTTTGTAAAACTGAATTGTGGGTGTGGTGAGGGGTGTATTTATAGGCATTTTGAGGTTTGGGAAACTTTGCCCCTCCTGGTAGGATTGTATATCCCATACGTCACTAGCTCATGGACTCTTGCCAATTACATGAAAGAAAACCCCATTCCTGCAGAGGGACTGGAACCATCACTCCTGAAAACTCTAAATCTGAAACACATTTCAGAAAAACCTGAGCTTTCACAGAGTTTGATATAACATGGAAAAGAATATTCCCATGGGAGGTTTTTATTCTGAAACCTATACAATACTCCAGAGAAAAATAATATTCTAAATCCACTGATTTGAAACAAAACTGTCTAAAAGTGTTAAATAAAAAACAATCTACCCCCCCCCCCCACTCACACACACAGACACCATTAGAACTGGGTAAAAGACTGCACCTTCATGCAGTCTTACGGGCTGAAATTATTTTAATTATAAAATTATTTTAATTATAGAAAAAAAATCTAAATCAGAGCCAGAGGCATTAGGGGAATGAAAAAACAATTAGAAGTTTAAAAATTTACCCTTAGATTTTTAAACTTGGGACAGAAAAGACTCCCTTTCCCCCAGTAATAGATGAGATAATAAAATCCAATAGAAAACCTTTAAAAATTACTATCCTAAAATAATAAGATAGTAATCTAAATATAAACAGCATGAAGCCAAATTATCAAGCCGTCAACTATGAAGGGAAAGGTTAGAAGGGCGACTCCTAGTGCAAATCAATAAGGTTTTTTAGACCCAATTCAATCTCCAGGAAATAAGGGTACTCACGTTTTCCAAAGCACCCAATGGTGCAAATGATGCCTACTGGACTATTGTAGTGGCCCAGTGCACAAACCCCTTGGTGTCCCTGGTGAATTTGTTCCAAGTGATCACTGGTGTTTCTATGTATAAACGGCTAAGTCGAGCAAGGAGACTCCACAAAAAAATACTTGTTAAAAATAAAAATTTATATTTAAAAAGTGCAAAAGATAAGCACAGTACAATCATTAAAAACAAATGTACTATTCGCTATGTCAACTATGCTGCATTCGACGACACCAATACGCTCGCCTAACATTGCGGTCACGGACCTGAATACGCTCTCCTTATTTATGAAAAAATAACTGAATGACTGATCCAATCAGCTAATTGGATTGATCTTGCATTCTATTGGTTATTCCAATCAGACAGTAGAATGCGAGCTCAATCCTATTGGCTGATTGGATCAGCCAATAGAATGAAAGCTCAATCCTATTGGCTGATTGCAACAGACAATAGGATTTTTTCCCCTTTAATTCCGATTGGCTGATAGAATTCTATCAGCCAATCGGAATGTAAGAGACACCATCTTGGATGACGTCATTTAAAGGAAACTTCATTCATCAAGAGACGTCGTAAGAAGAAGATGCTCCGCACTGGATGTCTTGAAGATGGAGCCGCTCTGCTTGAAAAATACGTCCGTGATGCAACTTCGTCATTTCCGGCATCGTAGTTGATGCCAAAGCCTTACACACGGTTGCGTCGTTAGTGACGCGAGTGTGTCATTTCCGGTTATTGTTGGCACCAAAACGTTTTCAGTTACGTTGTACATCATACTTGGCGCCAAACTTTTTCATTATTTTAATACACCATTAATGTTTGCCTCTTGCCTTTTTCTCTATCAGAGGGCTATGCTATTTGCATTTTTTCCCATTCCTGAAACTGTCATATAAAGAAATTGATCATTTTGCTTTATATGTTGTTTTTTCTTTTACATTTTGCAAAATGTCTCAATCTGACCCTGCCTCAGAAGTATCTGCTGGAACTTTGCTGCCTGAAATCGATTCTACCAAAGCTAAGTGCATTTGTTGTAAGATTGTGGAAATTATTTCTCTGAATGTCATTTGTAATAGTTGTCATGATAAACTTTTACATGCAGATAGTGTGTCCATCAGTAAAAGTACATTGCCAGTTGCAGTTCCTTCAACTTCTAATGTACATGATATACCTATGAATTTTAAAGATTTTGTTACTGATTCTATCCAGAAGGCTTTGCATTTCCACCTTCTAATAAAGGTAAAAGGTCTTTTAAAACTTCTCATTCAAATGATGAAATGTCAAATGACCAACAACATAATAATTTATCCTCCTCTGATGAGGATCTATCTGATACAGAAGATCCTTCCTCAGACATTGACACTGACAAATCTACTTATTTATTTAAAATAGAGTATATGCGTTCTTTATTAAGAGAAGTGTTAATTACTTTGGATATTGAGGTAACCAGTCCTCTTGACTTTCAGTCTAATAAACGTTTAAATGCTGTTTTTAAACCTCCTGTAGTTTCTCCAGGGGTTTTTCCTATTCCTGAGGCTATTTCTGATATGATTTCTAAGGAATGGAATAAGCCAGGTACTTCTTTTATTCCTTCTTCAAGGTTTAAAAAATGGTATCCTTTACCAGCAAATTCTATAGAGTTTTGGGGAAAAATCCCCAAAGTTGATGGGGCTATTTCTACTCTTGCTAAACGTACCACTATTCCTATGGAAGATAGTACTTCCTTTAAGGATCCTTTAGATAGGAAGCTTGAATCTTATCTAAGGAAAGCCTATCTATATTCAGGTCATCTTCTCAGACCTGCAATTTCTTTGGCTGATGTAGCGGCTGCATCAACTTTCTGGTTGGAGAACTTAGCGCAACAAGAATTGGATTCTGACATATCTAGCATTATTCGCTTACTGCAACATGCTAATCATTTTATTTGTGATGCCATTATTGATATTATCAAAATTGATGTTAGATCCATGTCTTTAGCTATTATAGCTAGAAGAGCTTTGTGGCTTAAATCTTGGAATGCTGATATGACATCTAAATCTAGATTACTATTTCTTTCTTTCCAAGGTAATAATTTATTTGGTTCTCAGTTGGATTTTATTATTTCAACTGTTACTGGGGGAAAGGGAGTTTTTCTGCCTCAGGATAAAAAACCTAAGCGTAAATCTAAGGCTTCTAACCATTTTCGGTCCTTTCATCAGAATAAGGAACAAAAATCTAATCCTTTCCCAAGAAATCTGTTTCCAATTAGAAGCCTTCCTCAAATTGGAATAAATCCAAGCCATTTAAGAAACCAAAGTCAGCCCCTAAATCCACATGAAGGTGCAGCCCTCATTCCAGCTCAGCTGGTAGGGGGCAGATTAAGGTTTTTCAAGGATATTTGGATAAATTCTGTCCAAAATCAATGGATTCAGAGCATTGTCTCTCAAGGGTATCGAATAGGATTCAGAGTAAGACCTCCTGTGAGAAGATTTTTTCTCTCACGTATCCCAGCAAATCCAGTAAAAGCTCAGGCTTTCCTGAAGTGTGTTTCAGATATGAAGTCTTCAGGGGTAATCATGCCAGTTCCTTTTCAGGAACAAGGTCTGGGGTTTTATTCAAATCTATTCATTGTCCCAAAGAAAGAAAATTCATTCAGACCAGTTGTGGATCTGAAAATTTTGAATCGTTATGTAAGAATACCAACTTTCAAGATGGTGACTATAAAGACTATTCTGCCTTTTGTTCAGCAAGGACATTATATGTCTACAATAGACTTGCAGGATGCACACCTTCATATTCCGATTCATCCAGAACATTATCAGTTCCTTAGATTCTCTTTTCTAGACAAGCATTACCAATTTGTTGCTCTTCCATTTGGCCTAGCAACAGCTCCAAGAATCTTTTCAAAGGTTCTAGGTGCCCTTCTCTCTGTAATCAGAGAACAGGGTATTGTGGTGTTTCCTTATTTGGACAATATCTTGGTACTAGCTCAGTCTTTATGTTCTGCAGAATCTCACACAAATCAACTAGTGTTGTTTCTTTAAAAACATGGTTAGAGGATCAATTTACCAAAAAGTTTCTTGATTCCTCAGACAAGGGTCACCTTTTTAGGTTTCCAGATAGATTCAGTGTCCATGACTCTGTCTCTAACAGACAAGAGATTTTGAAATTGGTTGCAGCCTGTCGGCACCTTCAGTCTCAGTTATTCCCTTCAGTGGCTATGTGCATGGAAGTTTTAGGCCTCATGACTGCAGCATCGGACGCGATTCCTTTTGCTCGTTTTCACATGAGACCTCTTCAGCTTTGTATGCTGAATCAATGGTGCAGGGATTATACCAAGATATCACAGTTAATATCCTTAAATCCCAATGTACGACACTCTCTGACGTGGTGGTTAAATCTCCAGCGTCTAGTTCAAGGGGCTTCCTTTGTCCGGCCAACCTGGACTGTGATCACTACAGATGCAAGTCTTTCAGGTTGGGGAGCTGTTTGGGGATCTCTGACAGCACAAGGGGTTTGGAAATCTCAAGAGGCGAGATTACCAATCAATATTTTAGAACTCCGTGCAATTCTCAGAGCTCTTGAGTTTTGGCCTCTGTTGGAGAGAGAACCGTTCATTTGCTTTCAGACAGACAATATCACAACTGTGGCATATGTCAATCATCAGGATGGGACTCACAGTCCCCAAGCTATGAAAGACATATCTCGGATACTTGCTTGGGCGGAATCCAGCTCCTGTCTAATCTCTGCGGTGCATATCCCAGGTGTAGACAATTGGGAGGCGGATTATCTCAGCCGTCAGACTTTACATCCAGGGGAGTGGTCTCTCCATCTAGATGTGTTTTCTCAGATTGTTCAGATGTGGGGTCTTCCAGAGATAGATCTCAGGTCCAGGGATGTTCAGGCGGAAGGAGTGGATGCGCTGACACTTCCTTGGTGTTATCATCCTGCTTACATTTTCCCGCCTCTAGTTCTTCTTCCAAGAGTGATCTCCAAATTCATCATGGAACAATTGTTTGTGTTGCTGGTGGCTCCAGCATGGCCACACAGGTTTTGGTATGCTGATCCGTTTCGCATGTCCAGTTGCCAACCTTGGCCACTTCCCTTAAGGCCGGACCTACTGTCTCAAGGTCCGTTTTTCCATTAGGATCTCAAATCATTAAATTTGAAGGTATGGAAATTGAACGCTCAGTACTAAGTCATAGAGGTTTCTCTGACTCAGTGATTAATACTATGTTACAAGCTCGTAAATCTGTCACTAGAAAGATTTATTATAGAGTTTGGAAGACTTACATTTCATGGTGTTCTTCTCATAAATTCTCTTGGCATTCTTTTAGAATTCCTAGAATTTTACAGTTTCTTCAGGATGGTTTGGATAAGGGTTTGTCTGCAAGTTCCTTGAAGGGACAAATCTCTGCTCTTTCTGTTTTATTTCACAGAAAGATTGCTATACTTCCTGATATTCACTGTTTTGTACAGGCTTTAGTTCGTATTAAGCCTGTCATTACATTAATTTCTCCCCCTTGGAGTCTTAATTTGGTTTTGAAGGCTTTACAGGCTCCTCCATTTGAGCCTATGCATTCTTTGGACAGTAAACTACTTTCTTGGAAAGTGTTGTTCCTTTTGGCTATCTCTTCTGCTAGAAGAGTTTCTGAGCTATCTGCTTTTTCTTGTGAGTCTCCTTTTCTGATTTTTCATCAGGATAAGGCAGTTTTGCAGACTTAATTTCAATTTTTACCTAAGGTTGTGAATTCTAACAACATTAGTAGAGAAATTGTTGTCCCTTACTTGTGTCCTAATCCTAAGAATTCTTTGGATGTGGTAAGAGCTCTGAAATATTATGTGGAAGCTACTAAAAATTTCAGGAAGACTATTTGTTTTATTTTCTGGTCCTAGGAAAGGTCAGAAGGCTTCTGCTATTTCCTTGGCTTCTTGGTTAAAACTTTTGATTCATCAGCTTATTTGGAGTCGGGTCAGGCCCCGCCTCAGAGAATTACAGCTCATTCTACTAGATCAGTCTCCACTTCATGGGCTTTTAAGAATGAAGCTTCAGTTGATCAGATTTGCAAAGCGGCAACTTAGTCCTCTTTGCATACATTTACTAAATTCTACCGTTTTGATGTATTTGCTTCTTCAGAAGCAGTTTTTGGTAGAAAATTTCTTCAGGCAGCTGTTTCAGTTTGATTCTTCTGTTTTTTATTTAAGTTTTTTCTTTAATTTATGAGAATAAACGTATTTTTTGGGGGTTGTGGATTAATTTTTTCAGCGGAAAATGGTTGTTTTTGTTTTTATCCCTCCCTCTCTAGTGACTCTTGCATGGAGTTCCACATCTTGGCTATCCCATACGTCACTAGCTCATGGACTCTTGCCAATTACATGAAAGAAAACATAATTTATGTAAGAACTTACCTGATAAATGTATTTCTTTCATATTGGCAAGAGTCCTTGAGGCCCACCCTTTTTATGGTGGTTATGATTATTGTATAAAGCACAATTATTTCCAAATTTCTTTTGTTGATGCTTTCTAATCCTTTCTTTCTCACCCCACTACTTGGTTATTGGTTAAACTGAATTGTGGGTGTGGTGAGGGGTGTATTTATAGGCATTTTGAGGTTTGGGAAACTTTGCCCCTCCTGGTAGGATTGTATAGCCCATCCGTCACTAGCTCATAGACTCTTGCCAATATGAAAGAAATGAATTTATCAGGTAAGTTCTTACATAAATTATGTTTTTGATAGGGCTATTAGATTAGGTGTAATTAGTTTAAATATTTGATAATTTATTTTTTATTTTGTGTAACTTAGTGTGTTTTATTTTGTGTAACTTAGTGTTTTTTATTTTGTGTAACTTGGTTGTTATTTTTTGTAAGTTAGTAATTTTTAATAGTAGATTTAAATAACTTGAGTAGGGTTATGTTTTTAAATATGTAATATAGTTAATTTAATTGTTAGTTTAATGTAATTGTAGAATAATAGTTAGGGTAGGTTAATTAGTAGTTTAATATAGTTTATTTTAATTCTAAAGGTAATTTTAAATTTATTATAAGATAGGGATGAGTTAATATTTAAAGTTAGCGGGTTGTTAGGTTTAGAGGTTAATAGCTTAATTTAGTTTATGGCAATGTGGGGGGCTGGCGGTTTAGGGGTTAATAGGTTTAGTAAGTGGTAGTGATGTGGAAGGCAAGGGGTTTAGGGGTTAAAACATTTATTTAGTTGCAGCAGGATCCGGGAGCGGCAGAATAGGGGTTAATACATTTATTTAGTTGCAGCTGTGTCGGGGAGCGGCGGAATAGGGGTTAATAACATTATGTAGGGGACGGCAGATTAGGGGTGTTTATACTCGGAGCTTATGTTAGGGTGTTAGGTGTAAACTTAATTTATTTTCTAGCATAGAAATCAATGGGATATCTGGCAGCATCGAACATGAGCTTTCGCTGCTTTCAAACTCCCGGTGATTCATATGGCATCCGCGGCCTCTTGGGTGGCAGATTGAAAACCAGGTACGCTGGGCCAGAATAGCGGTGAGCGTACTTGTTAGAAATTTTATAACTTGCAAAAGTTGTCGGATAGTGCCGAATTTATATTCAGAACATCTGTAATGACATAAGTATCGATCTGAGTCAGATTAAGACCGGCGGATCGTATGTTACGTCACAAATTTTAACTTTTGCCGGTCTGTAGGCTTTGATAAATGGGTCGAATCAGGCTCGCCACAATTACGCTGCAGAATTCTAGCGTATTAACATTTGACGGCTTGATAAATATCCCTTCATATCAGAGATTTAAGCCATAAAACTCTTCTAGTAAAAATGGCTAAAAACAAAGGTTTAATATCAGATAAAATGACATAAAATACAACATCATAAATTAAATGATTAGCATGTTGAAGTAAAAAGAACAATGCTTAGACAAATCAAGATCTGACTGTCCAAGCAAAAAGTTGAAACAGCAGCAACATCAGCCATAGAAATGGCAGGTTCAAAAATATGGCCAATATGTAAATATGCTTCTCTTAAGATAGGAAACAAACTTCCTATCTAAAGGATCTCTAAAAGAAAAAATATCTTCCATAGGATAGAATAACATTCAACAAGAGAAGAAAGAGCCATAGGAAAAAGATATAGCTTTTTAAACCTAGAAGAAAGGTAAAAAGAAGCACTAAGTTTAGAATCCTTGCTAAGCATATGATAAATAGCATCTGGAATAAGAAAAACTTTAAGAGTTACCTCAGAAGTTTAAAAAAAACAGAAGTCAAACAATCGCTATTCTTGCTATCAAGAGGACTAGATTCCTCAATACTCAAAGTTAACAATACTTCCTTAATAAAGAATGAATACATTCAATTTGAAAAGTTTGATTTAACAAAATTAATCTCTGAAATAGGATACTCTGAGTCAGAGAAAACCACATCAGCAGAAATTCTACAGTATGCTGTTGATCAATGCAAACTTCATAGGTATATGAGAAGTTAGGAGAAATTGTTAAGTTAATTTGAAGGTGGAATAGCAGTCATAGCCTTCTCTAAATTATTTGCAATATAATCCTTTATATCAACAGTAATAACATGTACATTAGACTGTTAAGGTAAAACAGTAGATGCATATGTACTATAGAAACATTATCAATATGAATAATAAAACATAACAAGTGCCACATATTGAAGCTGAATAAATAAAATCAGCTAATTAAACAAAATACACACTTAGCTTGGTAGAAATTGTGAACAGGCAGTATAGTTTCTATAGTAAGATCAGAGGCGGGATCAGTTTGAGACATCTTGCAAAATGTAAAGAAAAAAATAACATTTAAACAAAATATTCCAATTTCCTCAAAATAGCAGTTTCAGGAATAAGAAAAAAAAATGCTTATATGAAAAACAAAAGCAAATATCATAGCCCTCTGTAACAAATGAAAACAGAGAGCAAAATAGGGAGAGACTTAACATAACAACATTTTTGGGGCCAACAAGGATGACGCAAATGCTGAGAAAAAACTTTTGTCACTAAGGTTACAAGGAAATGACACGATTTGCATCAACAAAGACGCAAGAAATTATGTGACTTGCATCACAACAAATACAACCTTCGTACCAAAAATATTTGCACTAAGAATGACAAAATAAAAAGAAACATTTTGCGCCCTTGCGAGCCTAATTTTCCTGGCGAAAATTTGAAAAAAACATAATTTATGTAAGAACTTACCTGATAAATTAATTTCTTTTATATTAGCAAGAGTCCATGAGCTAGTGACGTATGGGATATACATTCCTACCAGGAGGGGCAAAGTTTCCCAAACCCCTCACCACACCCAGAATTCAGTTTAACGAATAGCCAAGAAGTGGGGTGATAAGAAAGGAGCGAAAGCATAAAAAATAAGGAATTGGAATAATTGTGCTTTATACAAAAAAATCATAACCACCACAAAAAGGGTGGGCCTCATGGACTCTTGCTAATATGAAAGAAATGAATTTATCAGGTAAGTTCTTGAGCTAGAGACGTATGGGATAGCAGATACCCAAGATGTGGAACTTCCACACAAGAGTCACTAGAGAGGGAGGGATAAAATAAAGACAGCCAATTCCGCTGAAAAATTAATCCACAACCCAAATCAAAAGTTTCAATTTTTATAGTGAAAAAAAACTGAAATTATAAGCAGAAGAATCAAACTGAAACAGCTGCCTGAAGTACTATTCTACCCAAAACTGCCGTCTGATCAACGGAAGCTTCATTCTTAAAAGCCCAGGAAGTAGAAACTGACCTAGTAGAATGAGCCGTAATCCTCTGAGGCGGGGATTAACCCGACTCCAAATAAGCATGATAAATCAAAAGCTTTAACCAAGATGCCAAAGAAATGGCAGAAGCCTTCTGACCTTTCCTAAAACCAGAAAAGATAACAAATAGACTAGAAGTCTTTCTGAAATCTGAATAGCTTCAACATAATATTTCAAAACTTTTACCACATCCAAAGAATGTAAGAATCTTTCCAAAGAATTCTTAGGATTAGGACACAAGAAAGGGACAATAATTCCTCTACTAATGTTGTTAGAATTCACAACTAAGGTAAAAATCGAAATGAAGACAGCAAAACCACCTTATCCTGATGAAAAATCAGAAAAAGGAGACTCACAAGAAAAAGCAGATAATTAAAAAACTGCTCTAGCTGAAGAGATGTCTAAAAGGAACAATACTTTCCATGAAAGTAATTTTAATGTCCAAAGAAAGCATATGCTCAAACGGAAGAGCCTGTAAAGCCCTCAGAACCAAATTAAGACTCCAAGGAGGAGAAATTGGCTTAATGACAGGCTTGATACGAACCAAAGCCTGAACAAAACAATGAATAACAGAAAGATTAGCAATTTTTTCTGTGAAACAGCACAGAAAAAGCAGAGATTTGTCCTTCAAAGAACTTGCAGACAAAAACCCTTATCCAAACCATCCTGAAGAAACTAAAAAATCCTAGGAATTCTAAAAGAATGCCAAGAGAATTTATGAGAAGAGCATCATGAGATGTAAATCTTCCAAACTCGATAATAAATCTTACTAGACACAGATTTACGAGCCTGCAACATAGTATTAATCACTGAGTCAGAGAAACTTCTATGACTAAGTATTAAGTGTTAAATTTCCATACCATCAAATTAATAATTTGAGTTCCTGATGGAAAAAATGAATGTTAAGATATAAGGTCTGGCCTTAATGGAAGTGACCAAGATTGGCAACTGGACATCCGAACAAGAACCATATTCCAAAGCCTGTGTGGCCATGCTGGAGCCACCAGCAACACAAAAGATTATTCCCTGATGATTTTGAAAATCACTCTAAAAAGAAGAACCAGAGGCGGAAAAATATAGGCAGATTGAAAACTCCAAGGAAGTGTCAATGCATACACTGCTTCCGCCTGAGGATCCCTGGACCTGAATAGGCCCCTGGGATGTTCCTTGTTTAGATGAGATGCCATAAGATCTATTTCTGGAAGCCCTCACATCTGAACAATTTGAAAAAAACACATCTGGGTAAAGAGACCATTTTCCCGGATGTAAAGCTTGATAAACAGAGATAATCTGCTTCCCAATTGTCTATACCTGGGAAATGGACTGCAGAAATTAGACAAGAGCTGGATTTAGCCCAAGCAAATATCCGAGATACTTCTTTCACAGCCTAAGGACTGAGAGTCCCACCCTGATGATTGACATACGCCACAGTTGTGACATTGTCTGTCTGAAAAACAATAAACGTCTCTTTCTTCAAAAAGAAGCCAAAACTGAAGAACTGTGAGAAATGCACGGAGTTCCAAAATATCGAATGGTAATCTTGCCTCCTGAGATTTCCAAACCCCTTGAAAAAAAAGTCAATTGAAAATTTAAGGTAAGAAAAAATAAAATTTATATGCATTTTCCCAAAAAAATGAAACTGACAATCTGAATGAAGGAATACTGATTATCCTGAATCATGGCAAATATAAGTTTAAACACATATATTTAGAACTTTACATATAAAGTGCCCAACCATAGCTTTGAGTGTCATAAATAGAAATAAGATTTACTTACCCTAAGACACTCATCTACATATAGTAGATAGCCAAACCAGTACTGAAACGAGAATAAGTAGAGGTAATGGTATATAAGAGTATATCGTCGATCTGAAAAGGGAGGTAGGAGAAGAAATCTCTACGATCGATAACAGAGAACCTATGAAATAGATCCCCTAGAGGAAGACCATGGTATTCAAATAGGCAATACTCTCTTCACATCCCTCTGACTTTCACTGCACTCTGAAAGGAAAACCGGGCTTCAGCCTGCTGCGAAGCGCATATCAACGTAGATTCTAGCACAAACTTACTTCACCACCTCCATGGGAGGCAAAGTTTGTAAAACTGAATTGTGGGTGTGGTGAGGGGTGTATTTATAGGCATTTTAAGGTTTGGGAAACTTTGCCCCTCCTGGTAGGAATGTATATCCCATACGTCACTAGCTCATGGACTCTTGCTAATTACATGAAAGAAACAAGACTGAAGTTATAACTAGTTGGAACATCAAGTAAGAAAAAAATTATGCTAAATTTCTCCCAAACATAATTTTCCATGCTGAAACTGTTAGACTGCATAGGGAAATAAACATAGACCTGACTCATGGCAAATATATGCAATATATATTTAAAAACTTTAACAATATAAAGTGCCAAATATAGCTGAGAGTGCCTTAAAAAATATATATACTTACCTGAAGACACCCATCCACATATAGAAGACAGCCAAACCAGTACTGAAACATATCAGCAGAGGTAATAGCATAGGAGTATAACGTTGTTCGGAAAAGGGAGGCAGGGAATGAATCCCTGTGACCGATAACAGAGAGCCTTTGAATAGATTTCTCATGGGTGAAACCATAAAATCAACAGGCAATACTCCCTTCACATCCCTCATACAAACACTGTACTCTGAGAGGAATTGGGCTTCAAAATGCTTATAAGCGCCTTTCACAGAAGAAATCAAGCACGACTTGCTTTACCATCCTCCAACGAAGGCAAAAAGGCCTATTTATCAAGCCGGCAATTCCGCAGCGTAATTATGGCGAGCCTGATTCCCCTTATTTATCAAAGCCTACAGACTGGCAAAAGTTGAAATCTGTAGCGTAACATACGATCCACCGGTCTCAGTCCGACACAGATCGATGCTTACGTCATTACAGATGTTCTAAATGCAAATTCGGCACTATCTGACTACTTTTGCTAGTTATCAAATATCTACCAGGTACGCTCGCCACTATTCCGGCCCAGCATACCTAATTTCAATCCGCCGACCTGGAGGCCGCAGATGCCATAGGAATCAATGGGAGTCTGAAAGCAGAGTCTAAACACCCCTAATCTGCCGCCCCGACATCGCTGCCACCTACATAATGTTATTAAACCCTATTCCGTGGCTCCCGAACCCCGCTGCCACCTAAATAAATATATTAACCCCTATCCCGCCGCTCCCCGACACCGCCGCCACCTACATTATACTTATTAACCCCTAATCTGCCACCCCCTACACCACCACCACCTACATTATACTTATTAACCCTTAATCTGCCGCCCCTACACCGCCGCCACCTACATTATACTTATTAATCACTAATCTGCCACCCCCTACACCACCACCACCACCTACATTATACTTATTAACCCCTAATCTGCGCCTGACACCGCCGCAACCTACATAAAAGTATTAACCTCTATCCCGCCGCTCCTGGAGCCCACCGCAACTAAATAAAGTTATTAACCCCTAAACCCCTGGCCTCCCACATCAGTACCACTTACTAAACCCACATCGCCATAAACTAAATTAACCTATTAACCCCTAAACAACCCGCTAACTTTACATTAAATATTAACTTATCCCTATTTTATAATAAATTTAAACTTACCTTTAGATTTAAATTAAACTATTAATTAATCTAGAAAGAGATAACCACCAAAAAAGAGTACACTTGTAGCACTCAAGAGCTTGATTGGTGTAGTAAGTTCTATCACAAGGCTCAATGTGGTACAATAGAAAAAGTGACAGCACTGGTCTCCAAGTACACTAAACCTAACTAAATTAAAACTTGAAAGTTGAATAACTCACATCATAATTACATGTCAAAGAAAACTGACAACCAATGTGCTCAAATTTAAAGCGTGGTTTATTAGACCACCCAGAGTGCTTGCATATCACAACAGATTGAATAATAAAATCACTTTCAAGTATCAAGCAGCTAAATCACAGAATTCAGTTATCGATATAAAAAGTTTATTTAACATTCTTTTTGCAAATCAAAATAAAACTGTTTCATTTTAAGCTGTGATAAAATAATCAAGCCTAAATATCTAGCTAAAGCCTGGCTTGCTTAAATCAAAATTACAAGTTTGTACCCTCAATAAATGAGCTATAACATTTAATGTAACCAATGTTCACATAAGTACAAGTGAATCAGCTACAATGTAATAAAATACATAACACACATCGCTACAAAATTAAACTTGGAACCTTGTATTTATAATGTTTGAATTACACAATATAATTGAACTCCCAACTACATATATATCTTTGTAAGTTATATTATATAACTGAACCTCTAGCCACAAATCAGTATATATATGAAGCAACTGCTACTGGGCAACATACATGTTGAATCGTAGTACGTAAGAACTTGACAATTAATACCACAATAAAGCAAATAGAATATACTACGTCCCACTGTGTAAGTCCATCTAGAGACTCAGGTTACTAATATTTAATACTCATTAGCCCTGTTATTTATATTTGATAATATTATTGCACCTACAAGTGACATAATTTATGGGTAGGTGAATGTGAACCCATAAATATACCTCATAAAAAACACCACCATAGTGTGTGCATATTAGACTAATATTGAGAGACACAACAACAGTGGTTATTTTAATTTCTCCTGAGTTAAACTACGACTCCACCGTTCGTAACTACACCACAGTTACACAATAGTAACGGTTATAATCCTAATGGAGTAAGATTGAATCTTATGGCCTATTACACCCAGTAGCAGCTATCCCTGGGAAGTTGCAGCTCATACTCACAAAATACTATTTGCGTATCTAAATATACTTAACACTGACCAATACTTAATCTGTGAGTACACATAATCCCTTGTTTATTATATCGATACTATATGACCTATAAGGAGCCCTTAAAAATATAGAGAGACCCTTGGTTCGGTCTCATCAGCCTATTATACTGACCTATACTATTTAATCTAGCACCTATTTTGGTTAGTGTTTTTAATCTTTTTTGTTTTCCGCAAATTTTAGCACTGTTTAATAAATAAACGTTAAGTTTTAATTTAGTTAGGTTTAGTGTACTTGGAGACCAGTGCTGTCACTTTTTCTATTGTACCACATTGAGCCTTGTGATAGAACTTACTACACCAATCAAGCTCTTGAGTGCTACAAGTGTACTCTTTTTTGGTGGTTATCTCTTTAACCACATCTAGTCTTTCAAGTTTACACATAGTACACAGCACCACAGACTCTTTTTATTACATAGTACTAATTTGGGACATATTCCCAAATCCGTTATAGTTAGAGATCTAGAGCTTATCCTGAATCCTAACAAGTAGTGCCATTGGTTCTCCTCTTCTGTTTCATATTAATTAATCTACCCTATTATACTAAAATTACATTAAACTACAAATTAAATTAAATATATTATATATTTAAAAACCTAACCCTACTCAAATTATTTAAATCTACTATTAAAAAATACAAAGTTACAAAAAATAAATTATCAAATATTTAAACTAGCCCTATGAAGAAGAAGAAAAAAACTCTAGCCTACAATAAACTATCAATGCATTGCCCCAAAGAAATCAGCTCTTTTACCTGTAAAAAAAAAATACAAATACCCCCCAACAGTAAAACCCACCACCCAACCCCCCAAATAAAAACCTAATCAAAAAAACTTAAATTCCCTTAGATTAGGGGTAATTAGTTTAAATATTTGATAATTTATTTTTTATTTTGTGTAACTTAGTGTTTATTTTTTTTGTAACTTAGTGTTTATTTTTTTGTAACTTAGTGTTTGTTATTTTGTGTAACTTAGTGTTTGTTATTTTGTGTAACTTAGTTGTTAGTTTTTTGTAGCTTTGTAATTTTTAATAGTAGATTTAAATTATTTGAGTAGGGTTAGATTTTTAAATATATAATATATTTAATTTAATTTGTAGTTTAATGTAATTTTAGTATAATAGTTAGGGTAGATTAATTATTAGTTTAATATAGTTTAATGTAATTTTAGTATAATAGTTAGGGTAGATTAATTATTAGTTTAATATAGTTTAATGTAATTTTATTATAATAGTTAGGGTAGATTAGTTATTAGTTTAATATAGTTTAATGTAATTTTAGTATAACAGTTAGGGTAGATTAATTATTAGTTTAATATAGTTGAATTTAAATCTAAAGGTAAGTTTTAATTTCTTATAAGATAGGGATGAGTTAATATTTAATGTAAAGTTAGCGGGTTGTTAGGTTTAGGAGTTAATAGGTTAATTTAGTTTATGGCAATGTGGGGGGCTGGCAGTTTAGGGGTTAATAGGTTTAGTAAGTGGTAGTGATTTTGGAGGCCAGGAGTTTAGGGGTTAATACATTTATTTAGTTGCGGTGGGCTCCGGGAGCGGAGATATAGGGGTTAATACATTTCGTTAGTTGCGGAAGGGTCGGGAAGCGGCGGGATAGGGGTTAAACATTTTAGTATAGTGGTGGTGTTTAGTGATAGGATATAAATAAAGCTGGGAAAAAGCCGAATAGCAGCGAGATCGATGACTGTTAGTTAACAACAGTCCGCTGCTCATCGCCCCATACTTGGTGACAGCTTTTTTTATAAATATGGAGAGCGTATTCAGGTTGGCGGCCGCGATGTTAGACAATGTCAGGTGAGCGTATTGGTGCCGTTGAATGCAGCACAGTTGACGGCTTGATAAGTAGGCCTCAAAGTTTGTAAAACTAAGGTGTGAGTGAGGTGGGAGGTGTATTTATAGGCATTTTGAGGTTTGGGAAACGTTGCCCCCTCCTCGTAGGAATGTATATCCCATACGTCACTAGCTCATGGACTCTTGCCACTTACATGAATGAAATAAAAATTCTCCATAGACTTTAATGGAGATAAATGTTTTTATCACCAGTTTCCAAGCTTTACCACCTCAATGGAAACTAGGCCTTAGTTGCCCTTCTAAAAACTACTTGTGGCTTAGAATCCTATGGCCTCTTTTAGAAGAGGATCATTGAGTAATATGGGGGGCCAATGTTTAAATATAATCTTTTTGATTTCTTTAAATCTGGTGACAAGTAATGGTTTATTTGTTGTGCAAGAAGAATTTTCAACCTTGAAAATTTCCTTTTTAGATTGTTTAAAATACTTAAATCTAGATTATAAGTGGCACACTAATGTAAGTGTGGTACACAATAAGCAATATCGCAACCATGCTAAATAACGTGCATTTCTTTCATGTAATTGGCAAGAGTCCATGAGCTAGTGACATATGGGATATACAATCCTACCAGGAGGGGCAAAGTTTCCCAAACTTCAAAATGCCTATAAATACACCCCTCACCACACCCACAATTCAGTTTTACAAACTTTGCCTCCTATGGAGGTGGTGAAGTAAGTTTGTGATAAGATTTCTACGTTGACATGCGCTTCTCAGCATTTTGAAGCCCGATTCCTCTCAGAGTACAGCGAATGTCAGAGGGATGGGAGAGGAGTATCACCTATTGAATGCAATTGTTTTCCTCATGGGAGATCTATTTCATAGGTTCTCTGTTATCGGTCGTAGAGATTCATCTCCTACCTTCCTTTTCAGATTGATGACATACTCTCATATACCATTACCTCTACTGATAACTGTTTCAGTACTGGTTTGGATATCTACTATATGTGGATGGGTGTCTTTCGGTAAGTATGTTTTTATTACTTAAGACACGTCAGCTATGGTTTGGCACTTTATGCATTAATATAAAGTTCTAAATATATGTATTGTACTTATATTTGCCATGAGTCAGGTTCATGTATTTCCTTTTTGCAGACTGTCAGTTTCATATTTGGGGAAAATAAACATATTAAGAAATATTTTTCTTACCTGGGGTTTAAAATTGACTTAATTTTTCTTTGTAAATTGTGGGCAGGATTAGGCCCGCGGGTGCGCCAAATGCTAGACTTTATTGCATCATTTTTGGCACGAGAATTTTTGGCGCAAAAGTACGTCTGTTGATGCAAGTTCGTCATTTCCGGTGTGATAGTTGACGCCGAGTTCCTTACACAAGGTTGCGTCGTTAGTGACGCGAGTGTCCGGACTTTGTTGGCGCCAAAAAAAATTCAATTACGTTGTGCGTCATACTTGGCGCCAAATTTTTTCATTATTTTTTCACCCCATTGCTATTTGCCTCTTGCCTTTTTCTATGTCAGAGGGCTATGTTACTTGCATTTGTTCCCATTCCTGAAACTGTCATATAATGAAATTGATAATTTTGCTTTATATGTTGTTTTTTCTTTTACATTTTGCAAGATGTCTCAATCTGACCCTGTCTCAGAAGTATCTGTTAGAACTTTGCTACCTGATATCGGTTCTACCAACTGACAAATCTACTTATTTATTTAAAATGAAGTATATTCGTTCTTTGTTAAAAGAAGTGTTAATTACTTTGGATATTGAGGAAACTAGTCCTCTTGACATTAAAACTAGTAAACGTCTAAATTCTGTTTTTAAACCTCCTGTGGTTACTCCAGAGGTTTTTCCTATTCCTGGTGCTATTTCTGATATGATTTCTAAGGAATGGAATAAGCTGGGTACTTCTTTTATTCCTTCTTCAAGGTTTACAAAATTGTATCCTTTACCAGCAATTTCAATAGAGTTTTGGGAAAAGATCCCAAACGTTGATGGGGCTATTTCTACTCTTGTTAAACGTACCACTATTCCTATGGAAGATAGTACTTCTTTTAAAGATCCTTTAGATAGGAAACTTGAATCATATCTAAGGAAAGCCTATTTATATTCAGGTCATCTTCTCAGGCCTGCAATTTCTTTGGCTGATGTTGCAGCTGCATCAAATTTTTGGTTGGAGAATTTAGTGCAACAAGAATTGAATTCTGACGTATCTTGCATTGTTCGCTAGCATCACATTTTATTTGTGATGCCATTTTTGATATTATCATAATTGATGTTACATCCATCTCTTTAGCTATTTTAGCTAGAAGAGCTTTGTGGCTTAAATCTTGGAATGCTGATATGACATCTAAGTCTAGATTGCTATCTCTTTCTTTCCAAGGTAATAATTTATTTGGTTCTCAGTTGGATACTATTATTTCAACTGTTACTGGGGGAAGGGAGTTTTTTTGCCTCAGGATAAAAAACCTAAGGGTAAATCTAAGACTTCTAACCGTTTTCGTACCTTTTGTCAAATTAAAGAACAAAAACCTAATCCTTCCCCTAAGGAATCTGTTTCCAATTGGAAGCCTTCCTCAAATTGGAATAAATCCAAGCCATTTAAGAAACCAAAGTCAGCCCCTAAGTCCACATGAAGGTGCGGCCCTCATTCCAGCTCAGCTGGTAGGGGGCAGATTAAGGTTTTTCAAGGATGTTTGGATCAATTCTGTCCAAAATCATTGGATTCAGAACATTGTCTCTCAGGGGTATTGAATAGGATTCAGAGTAAGATCTCCTGTGAGAAGATTTTTTCTCTTACACATCCCAGCAAATCCAGTAAAAGCTCAGGCTTTCCTGAAGTGTGTTTCAGACCTGGAGTTATCTGGGGTAATCATGCCAGTTCCTTTTCAGGAACAGGGTCTGGGGTTTTATTCAAATCTATTCATTGTCCCAAAGAAGGAAAATTCATTCAGACCAGTTCTGGATCTGAAAATTTTGAATCGTTATGTAAGAGTACCAACTTTCAAAATGGTAACTATAAGGACTATTCTGCTTTTTGTTCAGCAAGGACATTATATGTCCACAATAGACTTGCAGGATGCATACCTTCATATTCCGATTCATCCAGATCATTATCAGTTCCTGAGATTCTCTTTTCTAGACAAGCATTACCAATTTGTTGCTCTTCCGTTTGGCCTAGCAACAGCTCCAAGAATCTTTTCAAAGGTTCTCGGTGCTCTGCTCTCTGTAACTAGAGAGCAGGGTATTAAGGTGTTTCCTTATTTGGACGATATCTTGGTACTAGCTCAGTCTTTACATTCTGCAGAATCTCACACAAATCAACTAGTGTTGTTACTTTGGAAACATGGTTGGAGGATCAATTTACCAAAGAGTTTATTGATTTCTCAGACAAGGGTCACCTTTTTAGGTTTCCAGATAGATTCGGTGTCCATGAGTCTGTCTCTAACAGACAAGAGACGTTTAAAATTGGTTGCAGCCTGTCGGCACCTTCAGTCTCAGTCATTACCTTCAGTGGCTATGTGCATGGAAGTTTTAGGTCTCATGATTGCAGCTTCAGACGCGATCCCCTTTGCTCGTTTTCACATGAGACCTCTCCAGCTTTGTATGCGGAATCAATGGTGCAGGGATTATACAAAGATATCATAATTAATATCCTTAAATCCCAATGTTCGACACTCTCTGACGTGGTGGTTAAATCTCCAGCGTTTAGTTCAAGGGGGTTCTTTTGTTTGGCCAACCTGGACTGTGATCACAACAGATGCGAGTCTTTCAGGTTGGGGAGCTGTTTGGGGATCAGCACAAGGGGTTTGGAAATCTCAAGAGGCGAGATTACCAATCAATATTTTAGAACTCCGTGCAATTTTCAGAGCTCTTCAGTTTTGGCCTCTGTTAAAGAGAGAACCATTCATTTGTTTTCAGACAGACAATATCACAACAGTGGCATATGTCAATTATCAGGGTGGGACTCACAGTCCCCAAGCTATGAAAGAAGTATCTTGGATACTTGTTTGGGTGGAATCCAGCTCCTGTCTAATTTCTGCGGTGCATATCCCAGGTGTAGACAATTGGGAGGCGGATTATCTCAGCCATCACACTTTACATCCGGGGGAGTGGTCTCTCCATCCAGATGTGTTTTCTCAAATTGTTCAGATTTGGGGTCTTCCAGAGATAGATCTGATGGCCTCTCTTCTAAACAAGAAACTTCCCAGATACCTGTCCAACCAGGCCCAGGGATTTTCAGGTGGAAGCAGTGGATGCATTGACACTTCCTTGGTGTTATCAACCTGCTTATATTTTCCCGCCTCTAGTTCTTCTTCCAAGAGTGATCTCCAAAATCATCATGGAACAATCGTTTGTGTTGCTGGTGGCTTCAGCATGGCCTCACAGGTTTTGGTATGCGGATCTTGTTCGGATGTCCAGTTGCCAACCTTGGTCACTTCCGTTAAGGCCGGACCTATTGTCTCAAGGTCTGTTTTCCCATCAGGATCTAAAATCATTAAATTTGAAGGTGTGGAAATTGAACACCTAGTGCTAAGTCATAGAGGTTTCTCTGACTCAGTGGTTAATAGTATGTTACAAGCTCATAAATCTGTCTCTAGAAAGATTTATTATTGAGTTTGGAAGTCTTACATTTCATGGTGTTCCTTTTATAAATTATCTTGGTATTCTTTTAGAATTCCTAGAATTTTACAGTTTCTTCAGAATGGTTTGGATAAAGGTTTGTCTGCAAGTTCCTTGAAAGGACAAATCTCTGCTCTTTCTCTTTTATTCCACAGAAAAATTGCTAAACTTCCTGATATTCACTGTTTTGTACAGGCTTTGGTTCATATCAAGCCTGTCATTAAATCAATCTCTCCTCCTTGGAGTCTTAATTTGGTTTTGAAGGCTTTACAGGCTCCTCCATTTGAGCCTATGCATTCTTTGGATATTAAACTACTTTCTTGGAAAGTGTTGTTCCTTTTGGCCAACTCTTCTACTATAAGAGTGTCTAAGCTATCTGCTCATTCTTGTGAATCTCCTTTTCTGATTTTTCATCAGGATAAGGCAGTTTTGCGGACTTCATTTAAATTTTCACCTAAGGTTGTGAATTCTAACAACATTAGTAGAGAAATTGTTGTCCCTTCCTTGTGTCCTAATCCTAAGAATTCTTTGGAAAGATCCTTACATTCTTTGGATGTGGTGAGAGCTTTGAAATATTATGTTGAAGCTACTAAAGATTTCAGGAAGACTTCTAGTTTATTTGTTATATTTTCTGGTTCTAGGAAAGGTCAGAAGGCTTCTGCTATTTCCTTGGCTTCTTGGTTAAAGCTTTTGATTCATCAAGCTTATTTGGAGTCGGGTCAGGCCCCGCCTCAGAGAATTACAGCTCATTCTACTAGATCAGTCTCCACTTTGTGGACTTTTAAGAATGAAGCTTCAGTTGATCAGATTTGCAAAGCAGCGACTTGGTCCTTTTTGCATACATTTACAAAATTTTACCGTTTTGATGTATTTGCTTCTTCAGAAGCAGTTTTTGGTAGAAAAGTTCTTCAGGCAGCTGTTTCAGTTTGATTCTTCTGCTTATGTTTTAAATTTTTCTTGTCATTAAAGAATAAACTTATAATTTGGGTTGTGGATTATTTTTTCAGCGGAAAATGGCTGTTCTTTATTTTTATCCCTCCCTCTCTAGTGACTCTTGCGTGGAGTTCCACATCTTGGGTATTGATATCCCATACATCACTAGCTCATGGATTCTTGCCAATTACATGAAAGAAAACATAATTTATGTAAGAATTTACCTGATAAATTAATTTCTTTCATATTGGCCATGGGACCCACCCTTTTTATGGTGGTTATGATTTTTTTGTATAAAGCACAATTATTTCCAAATTCCTTTGTTGATACTTTTTACTCCTTTCATTATCACCCCACTACTTGGCTATTCATTAAACTGAATTGTGGGTGTGGTGAGGGGTGTATTTATAGGCATTTTGAGGTTTGGGAAACTTTGCCCCTCCTGGTAGGATTGTATATCCCATACATCACTAACTCATGGACACTTGCTAATATGAAAGAAATGAGTTTATCAGGTACATTCTTACATAAATTATGTTATTACAATTTGAAAAGTTGTGCTTGACTGCAAACAGAAACTGCGCTAGAGAAATTAGTGCAACTGGAGACAGCGTAAACTTTAAGGGTTAAAGAAAATGTTCACAAAAAGCATCCAAAACATATTTAAATTAAGTATTACACTCATATATACAATTTTTAATTAAAAAAAAGCATATTTATATTAATAATTTATATATTTATCTAAATCTTTGTATGTGTATATATATATATACTGTATATATACAGTATATATATATATATATATATAGATAGATATAGATATATGTGTGTGTGTGTACATGTGTATTTAAGTGTTCATATATGTAAATAACATAATTTATGTAAGAACTTACCTGATAAATTTATTTCTTTCATATTAGCAAGAGTCCATGAGCTAGTGACGTATGGGATATACATTCCTACCAGGAGGGGCAAAGTTTCCCAAACCTCAAAATGCCTATAAATACACCCCTCACCACCCCCACAAATCAGTTTGACGCATAGCCAAGAAGTGGGGTGATAAGAAAAAAGTGCGAAAGCATAAAAAATAAGGAATTGGAATAATTGTGCTTTATACAAAAAAATCATAACCACCACAAAAGGGTGGGCCTCATGGACTCTTGCTAATATGAAAGAAATGAATTTATCAGGTAAGTTCTTACATAAATTATGTTTTCTTTCATGTAATTAGCAAGAGTCCATGAGCTAGTGACGTATGGGATAATGACTACCCAAGATGTGGATTTTCCACGCAAGAGTCACTAGAGAGGGAGGAATAAAATAAAGACAGCCAATTCCGCTGAAAATAATCCACACCCAAAATAAAGTTTAAATCTTATAATGAAAAAAACTGAAATTATAAGCAGAAGAATCAAACTGAAACAGCTGCCTGAAGTACTTTTCTACCAAAAACTGCTTCAGAAGAAGAAAACACATCAAAATGGTAGAATTTAGTAAAAGTATGCAAAGAAGACCAAGTGGCTGTTTTGCAAATCTGATCAACTGAAGATTCATTCCTATACGCCCAGGAAGTAGAAACTGACCTAGTAGAATGAGCTGTAATCCTTTGAGGCGGAGTTTTACCCGACTCGACATAGGCATGATGAAACAAAGATTTTAACCAAGATGCCAAAGAAATGGCAGAAGCCTTCTGACCTTTCCTAGAACCGGAAAAGATAACAAATAGACTAGAAGTCTTTCGGAAATCCTTAGTAGCTTCAACATAATATTTCAAAGCTCTAACTACATCCAAAGAATGCAACGAGTTTTCCTTAGAATTCTTAGGATTAGGACACAATGAAGGAACCACAATTTCTCTACTAATGTTGTTAGAATTCACAACCTTAGGTAAAAATTTAAAAGAAGTTCGCAACACCGTCTTATCCTGATGAAAAATCAGAAAAGGAGACTCACAAGAAAGAGCAGATAATTCAGAAACTCTTCTAGCAGAAGAGATGGCCAAAAGAAACAAAACTTTCCAAGAAAGTAATTTAATGTCCAGCGAATGCATAGGATCAAACGGAGGAGCTTGAAGAGCCCCCAGAACCAAATTCAAACTCCAAGGAGGAGAGATTGACTTAATAACAGGTTTTATACAAGCCAAAGCTTGTAGAAAACAATGAATATCAGGAAGACTAGCAATCTTTCTGTGAAAAAGAACAGAAAGAGCAGAGATTTGACCTTTCAAGGAACTTGCAGACAAACCTTATCCAAACCATCCTGAAGAAAACTGTAAAATTCTAGGAATTCTAAAAGAATGCCAAGAAAAATGATGAGAAAAACACCAAGAAATGAAAATCTTCCAGACTCGATAATATATCTTCCTAGATACAGTTTTACGAGCCTGTAACATAGTATTAATCACAGAGTCAGAGAAACCTCTATGATTGAGAATCAAGCGTTCAATCTCCATACCTTCAAATTTAAGGATTTGAGAACCTGATGGAAAAAAGGACCTTGCGATAGAAGGTCTGGTCTTAACGGAAGAGTCCACGGTTGGCAAGTGGCCATCCAGACAAGATACGCATACCAAAACCTGTGAGGCCATGCTGGAGCCACCAGCAGAATAAACTAACGTTCCTTTAGAATCTTGGAAAAAGAACTATAGGTGGAAAGATATAAGCAGAATGATACTTCCAAGGAAGTGACAATGCATCCACTGCTTCCGCCTGAGGATCCCTGGATCTGGACAGATACCTGGGAAGCTTCTTGTTTAGATGAGAAGCCATGAGATCTATTTCTGGAAGTCCCCATATTTGAACAATCTGAAGAAATACCTCTGGGTGAAGAAACCATTCGCCCGGATGTAGTGTTTGGCGACTGAGATAATCCGCTTCCCAATTGTCTATACCTGGGATATGAACTGCAGAAATTAGACAGGAGCTGGATTCCGCCCATACAAGTATTCGAGAGACTTCTTTCATAGCCAGAGGACTGTGAGTTCCTCCTTGATGATTGACATATGCCACGGTTGTGACATCGTCCGTCTAGAAACAAATGAATGACTCTCTCTTTAGAAGAGGCCACGACTGAAGAGCTCTGAAAATTGCACGGAGTTCCAAAAATGTTGATTGGTAATCTCACCTCCTGAGATTCCCAAACCCCTTGTGCTGTCAGAAACCCCCATACAGCTCCCCAACCTGTCAGATTTGCATCTGTTGAGATCACAGTCTAGGTTGGAGGAACAAAAAGAAGCCCCCTGAACTAAACGATGGTGATCTGTCCACCACGTCAGAGAGTGTCGAACAATCGGTTTTAAAGATATTAATTGAGATATCTTTGTATAATCCCTGCACCACTGGTTCAGCATACAGAGCTGAAGAGGCCGCATGTGAAAACGAGCAAAGGGAATCACGTCCAATGCAGCAGTCATAAGACCTAGAATTTCCATGCATAAGGCTACCGAAGGGAATGATTGAGACTGAAGGTTTCGATAAGCTGAAACCAATTTCAGACGCCTCTTGTCAATCAGAGACAGAATCAAGAACACTGAATCTATCAGGAAACCTAAAAAGGTTACCCTTGTCTGAGGAATCAAACAAACTTTTTGGTAAATTGATCCTCCAACCATGTTCTTGAAGAAACAACACTTATAAAAGACTGGAAAGGTTCTTTCTAGAGAAAATGAGCAAAGGGAATTGAATCCAATGCTGTGGCCATAAGACCTAAAACTTCTATGCATATATAGCAACTGAAGGAAATAATAGAGACTAAAGGTACCGATAGACGGAACCCAATAACATTATCCCTTGTCTGATAGAGACAAGGACAGTGACACAAACTATCTGGAAACCTAAAAAAGGTGACCCTTGTGTGAGGAATCAAGAGCTTTAGAAAAGAAGATCCTCTAACTATGTCCTGAAGAGTAAGTGAATCATATGAGATTCCGCATCCTCAGAAAATAATCTGAATGAAAACAGAAAAATGAAAATATGCATTTATTGTATCTAATGAAAACAAATAATGCTATCAAAGACCATAAAAAGGCAAAATAGTTTGAATAAAACTCCAAAACCCGGTTCCTCAAAAGAAACTGGAAGAAATACCCCAGAAGATTCCAGGTCTGAGCAGCGCTTGAACCCCATGGGTGCCCAGCCATGCTTCAACAGTACCCAAAATATATAGGACAGAAACACAGTTAAAGAAAGTGTTAGCCTTACTGGAATAAAATCAAAGAAATTTGGACAAAATAAATTTCAAAGAAGCCTTAACCTGCCCCTTACCAGCCAAGCTGGAATACGGCACGTACATCGCAAAATTAGGGAGCTGATTTCGAACTCCAATTATAGACATGTTACTTGGGAAAGAACTCAGGAATTCGTTCCTTAATAAGAACAACCAAACTAGTATAAGCTTAAAGTTTAGTCTTAGAACTCAACCTTGAAGCCCAGAGTAACAGTTAATTGAATCCAATTATAAAACAAATAATTGATTATCTTAGAACAAAGGAAATATGGATTTTTATTTTTTATTTTTTAAATCACAAAATTCTTCTAGCTAAAAAAGCTAAAGACATAGATTAACCCTCATTTGCGAAAATATTCAATTAAATGAAGACACAAATGAAATTATTAGCATGATAGTTCAGTTTAAAGGACCAGCCAATACAGTGGACTTGCATAATCAATAAATGCAAAACAACAAGACAAATGCAACAGCACCTAGTCTAGTAAATGTTGTCCCTTTAACAATGCTAAAATAAATCATAATCTGATACTTGATCTTAAAGTAAACAGAGAAAATGAAGCAATTGCAATATCCAAATATATCACAGGACCAAGAAAAGTACCTGAAACTAAATAATTTTCCATAAATAAGATACAACTATCTAAAGGAAAAGAAATACTATTTTGCTATAGAAACAATAGCATAATTAGTAGAATTAGAGATAGCCCCAATAAATTGGAGAACCCTCCAAATTGAGTTTAACTGCTGGCAAAGAATATAGTTTAAAACCTTTGAAGAAGGAATAAAAGAAAATTCTCAGCCTATTCCATTCCCTAGTATAGGGAATTGGAAAGAAAACCTCTAAAGAAATAAATAGGCAGAAATAATGTCAGCTAGTCTTAAAGGACTAGTTACCTTAATATCCAAAATAATCAACACCTTTTCAAAAAAGAACAAATGTACTTTAATAATTGAAAAATAATAAAAAAGTAGATTTGTTAGTGTCAATATCTGATGAAGAAAATTTCTGAAAAAAAACATCATCAGAGAAGAATAAATCAGTATGTTGTTGGTCATTTGAAACTTCAATAATTAAAAAATAAGTGAAAAAGACCTAAAAATTTTATTAGAAGGCACGAAGTCAGACAGAGCCTTTAACATAGAATCAGAAAAATATTTCTTATAAGTCTTCTAAATATTTCTTGTAAGAAAAGAAAATATATAAAGCATAAATACTAATGGATTCCGCATGTAAAAGTATAACATAATAACTTATTACAAACCATAGCTAAAGATAAACATTTATAACATTTAAAATAAATGAACTTAGCTTTGGTAGAACTGAAACTCAGTTAAGCGTTTTTCCAAAAGTGGCTTCTGATTCAGAGTCCATGTGAGACATCTTGCAATATGTAATAGAAAAAACAACATATAAAGCAAAATTGATCAAATTCCTTAAATGACAGTTTCAGGAATGGGAAAAAAATGCCAATGAACAAGCTTCTAGCAACCAGAAGCAATAAATAATGAGACTTAAATATTGTGGAGAGAACAATGACGCTCAAATTTTTTAGCGCCAAAAAAGCCGCCCACATTATTTGGCGCCTAAATGCTTTTGCCGCCAAAAATGCCGCCACATCCGGTAACGCCGAAATTTTTTGGCGCAAAAACGTCAAAAAATGACGCAACTTCCGGCGACACGTATGACGGCGGAAATGACAAGAAAATTTTTGCGCCAAGAAAGTCCGCGCCAAGAATGACGCAATAGAATGAAGCATTTTCAGCCCCCGCGAGCCTAACAGCCCACAGGAAAAAAAGTCAAATTTTAAGGTAAGAAAAAATTGAATTATTCATATGCATTATCCCAAATATGAAACTGACTGTCTGAAAATAAGGAACGTTGAACATCCTGAATCAAGGCAAATAAATGTTTAAACACATATATTTAGAACTTTATATAAAAGTGCCCAACCATAGCTTAGAGTGTCACAGAAAATAAGACTTACTTACCCCAGGACACTCATCTACATGTAGTAGAAAGCCAAACCAGTACTGAAACGAGAATCAGTAGAGGTAATGGTATATATAAGAGTATATCGTCGATCTGAAAAGGGAGGTAAGAGATGAATCTCTACGACCGATAACAAAGAACCTATGAAATAGACCCCGTAGAAGGAGATCATTGAATTCAAATAGGCAATACTCTCTTCACATCCCTCTGACATTCACTGCACGCTGAGAGGAAAACCGGGCTCCAACCTGCTGCGGAGCGCATATCAACGTAGAATCTAGCACAAACTTACTTCACCACCTCCATGGGAGGCAAAGTTTGTAAAACTGATTTGTGGGTGTGGTGAGGGGTGTATTTATAGGCATTTTGAGGTTTGGGAAACTTTGCCCCTCCTGGTAGGAATGTATATCCCATACCTCACTAGCTCATGGACTCTTGCTAATTACATGAAAGAAATGTATATACACATAGAAACACATATACGGCTAGATTTGGAGTTTTGTCGGTAACGAGCCGAAAAACTAACGCCCGCGTTTTACTGGCCGCACCATAAAAATAACTCTGGTATCGAGAGTCCACATAAAGGCTGCGTTAGGCTCCAAAAAAGGAGCGTAGAGCATTTTTAACGCAGCTTCAACTCTCGATACCAGAGTTGCTTACGGACGCGGCCAGCCTCAAAAACGTGCTCGTGCACGATTCCCCCATAGGAAACAATGGGGCTGTTTGAGCTAAAAAAAAACCTAACACCTGCAAAAAAGCCGCGTTCAGCTCCTAACGCAGCCCCATTGTTTGCTATGCGGTAACCCTTCCTACGTCTGCACTTAACACTCTAACATGTACCCCGAGTCTAAACACCCCTAACCTTACACTTATTAACCCCTAATCTGCCGCCCCCGCTATCGCTGACCCCTGCATATTATTATTAACCCCTAATCTGCCGCTCCGTAAACCGCCACTACTTACATTATCCCTATGTACCCCTAATCTGCTGCCCTAACATCGCCGACCCCTATATTATATTTATTAACCCCTAATCTGCCCCCCACAACGTCGCCTCCACCTGCCTACACTTATTAACCCCTAATCTGCCGAGCGGACCTGAGCGCTACTATAATAAAGTTATTAACCCCTAATCCGCCTCACTAACCCTATCATAAATAGTATTAACCCCTAATCTGCCCTCCCTAACATCGCCGACACCTAACTTCAATTATTAACCCCTAATCTGCCGACCGGAGCTCACCGCTATTCTAATAAATGGATTAACCCCTAAAGCTAAGTCTAACCCTAATACTAACACCCCCCTAAGTTAAATATAATTTAAATCTAACGAAATAAATTAACTCTTATTAAATAAATTATTATTTAAAGATAAATACTTACCTGTAAAATAAATCCTAATATAGCTACAATATAAATTATATTTATATTATAGCTATTTTAGGATTTATATTTATTTTACAGGTAACTTTGTATTTATTTTAACCAGGTACAATAGCTATTAAATAGTTAAGAACTATTTAATAGCTAAAATAGTTAAAATAATTACAAATTTACCTGTAAAATAAATCCTAACCTAAGTTACAAATAAACCTAACACTACACTATCAATAAATTAATTAAATAAACTACCTACAATTAACCTAACACTACACTATCAATAAATTAATTAAATACAATTGCTACAAATAAATACAATTAAATAAACTAACTAAAGTACAAAAAAAAAAAATAACTAAGTTACAAAAAATAAAAAAATATTTACAAACATAAGAAAAATATTACAACAATTTTAAACTAATTACACCTACTCTAAGCCCCCTAATAAAATAACAAAGACCCCCCAAAATAAAAAAATGCCCTACCCTATTCTAAATTACTACAGTTCAAAGCTCTTTTACCTTACCAGCCCTGAACAGGGCCCTTTGCGGGGCATGCCCCAAAGAATTCAGCTCTTTTGCCTGTAAAAAAAAACATACAATACCCCCCCCAACATTACAACCCACCACCCACATACCCCTAATCTAACCCAAACCCCCCTTAAATAAACCTAACACTAAGCCCCTGAAGATCTTCCTACCTTATCTTCACCCTGCCAGGTTCACCGATCCGTCCTGAAGAGCTCCTCCGATGTCCTGATCCAAGCCCAAGCGGGGGGCTGAAGAGGTCCATGATCCGGCTGAAGTCTTCATCCAAGCGGGAGCTGAAGAGGTCCATGATCCGGATGAAGTCTTCATCCAAGCGGGAGCTGAAGAGGTCCATGATCCGGATGAAGTCTTCTATCAACGGCATCTTCAATCTTCTTTCTTCCGGATCCATCTTGCAGACCTCCGACGCGGAACATCCTCTTCTCCCGACGCCTACTAGCCGAATGACGGTTCCTTTAAGGGACGTCATCCAAGATGGCGTCCCTCGAATTCCGATTGGCTGATAGGATTCTATCAGCCAATCGGAATTAAGGTAGGAATATTCTGATTGGCTGATGGAATCAGCCAATCAGAATCAAGTTCAATCCGATTGGCTGATCCAATCAGCCAATCAGATTGAGCTCGCATTCTATTGGCTGTTCCGATCAGCCAATAGAATGCAAGCTCAATCTGATTGGCTGATTGGATCAGCCAATCGGATTGAACTTGATTCTGATTGGCTGATTCCATCAGCCAATCAGAATATTCCTACCTTAATTCCGATTGGCTGATAGAATCCTATCAGCCAATCGGAATTCGAGGGACGCCATCTTGGATGATGTCCCTTAAAGGAACCGTCATTCTGCAGTTGGACGTCGCCGGAAGAAGATGGGTCCGCGGTGGAGGTCTTCAGGATGGAGCCCGTCGTCATCGGATGAAGATAGAAGATGCCGCTTGGATCAAGATGGTTGCCGGTCCGGATCGCCTCTTCTTCCCGGATAGGATGAAGACTTTGGAGCCTCTTCTGGACCTCTTCAGGCACCGGATGATGGATCGCCAACCCCCGCTTGGGTTGGATGAAGATTTTGGAGCCAGGACGGATCGGTGATACCTGGTGAGGTGAAGACAAGGTAGGATGATCTTCAAGGGCTTAGTGTTAGGTTTATTTAAGGGGGGTTTGGGTTAGATTAGGGGTATGTGGGTGGTGGGTTGTAATGTTGGGGGGGGGGTATTGTATGTTTTTTTTTTACAGGCAAAAGAGCTGAACTTCTTGGGGCATGCCCCGCAAAGGGCCCTGTTCAGGGCTGGTAAGGTAAAAGAGCTTTTAACTTTAGTAATTTAGAATAGGGTAGGACATTTTTTATTTTGGGGGGCTTTGTTGCTTTATTAGGGGGCTTAGAGTAGGTGTAATTAGTTTAAAATTGTTGTAATATTTTTCTTATGTTTGTAGATATCTTTTTTATTTTTTGTAACTTAGTTCTTTTTTATTTTTTGTACTTTAGCAAGTTTATTTAATTGTATTTATTTGTAGGAATTGTATTTAATTAATTTATTGATAGTGTAGTGTTAGGTTAATTGTAGGTAATTGTAGGTAGTTTATTTAATTAATTTATTGATAGTCTAGTGTTAGGTTTATTTGTAACTTAGGTTAGGATTTCTTTTACAGGTAAATTTTTAATTATTTTAACTATTTTAGCTATTAAATAGTTCTTAACTATTTGATAGCTATTGTACCTGGTTAAAATAAATACAAAGTTACCTGTAAAATAAATATAAATCCTAAAATAGCTATAATATAAATATAATTTATATTGTAGCTATATTAGGATTTATTTTACAGGTAAGTATTTATCTTTAAATAGGAATAATTTATTTAATAAGAGTTAATTTATTTCGTTAGATTTAAATTATATTTAACTTAGGGGGGTGTTAGTATTAGGGTTAGACTTAGCTTTAGGGGTTAATCCATTTATTAGAATAGCGGTGAGCTCCGGTCGGCAGATTAGGGGTTAATAATTGAAGTTAGGTGTCGGCGATGTTAGGGAGGGCAGATTAGGGGTTAATACTATTTATTATAGGGTTAGTGAGGCGGATTAGGGGTTAATAACTTTATTATAGTAGCGCTCAGGTCCGCTCGGCAGATTAGGGGTTAATAAGTGTAGGCAGGTGGAGGCGACGTTGTGGGGGGCAGATTAGGGGTTAATAAATATAATATAGGGGTCGGCGGTGTTAGGGGCAGCAGATTAGGGGTACATAGGGATAATGTAGCTGGCGGCGGCGTGCGGGCGGCAGATTAGGGGTTAATAAGTGTAGGTAGCTGGCGGCGACGTTGTGGGGGGCAGATTAGGGGTTAATAAATATAATACAGGGGTCGGCGGTGTTAGGGGCAGCAGATTAGGGGTACATAAGGATAACGTAGGTGGCGGTCGGCAGATTAGGGGTTAAAAAAATTTAATCGAGTGGCGGCGATGTGGGGGGACCTCGGTTTAGGGGTACATAGGTAGTTTATGGGTGTTAGTGTACTTTAGAGTACAGTAGTTAAGAGCTTTATAAACCGGCGTTAGCACAGAAAGCTCTTAACTACTGACTTTTTTCCTGCGGCTGGAGTTTTGTCGTTAGATGTCTAACGCTCACTTCAGAAACGACTCTAAATACCGGAGTTAGAAAGATCCCATTGAAAAGATAGGATACGCAATTGACGTAAGGGGATCTGCGGTATGGAAAAGTCGCGGCTGAAAAGTGAGCGTTAGACCCTATTTTGAGTGACTCTAAATACCGGCGGTAGCCTAAAACCAGCGTTAGGAGCCTCTAACGTTGGTTTTCACGGCTACCGCCAAACTCCAAATCTAGGTCATATACTTGTATAGACATACATAAATACACTTTTGAGTCAACTACTTTTAAAGACTTTTATATGTTTTAATGTGTTTTGAATAGACATGCTTTACATCCCAATGTTCTTCACATAAAGGAAAATTGTATTTGCATTTTTAAATAGTTATATATACTGTATATCTGTATTAATAATTAGTATTGCAGTCATTTTATATAGCGTTTTCGGTGTCCACTGGAAATATTAAATGATTTTGATATGAAGTTTAACATTGGATAGTATGAGCTATTTCTTGTCTGCTTAAAGGGACATTAAAGACTCTGAGATGGCAATATAAAATGATATATAATGCAATATACTTTCATTATTTATTTTGTTCTTTTTCCTGTAATTCCATTCTACAATTTGGAGCTTTCAGTTCCTGTTAGAAATGGAAGCTCAAAACACTGTTATATTCCACATAGCCATTGGCTGCACACTCTAGTGACCTATTTATAAGTGTCCCTAATTGGCCACAGCAGAGAAGGTAACCTAAGTTACAACATGGCAACTCCCATTGTTTTATAGACACTAACGGCTAGATTTAGAGTTTTGTCGGTAAGGACCCGCGTAGCTAACGCCGGCTTTTTTCTGGCCGCACCATAAAAATAACTCTGGTATTGAGAGTCCACATAAAGGCTGCGTTAGGCTCCACAAAAGGAGCGTAGAGCATATTTAACGCAGCTTCAACTCTCGATACCAGAGTTGCTTACGCAAGCGGCCAGCCTCAAAAACGTGCTCGTGCACGATTCCCCCATAGGAAACAATGGAGCTGTTTGAGCTGAAAAAAAAACTAACACCTGCAAAAAAGCCGCGTTCAGCTCCTAACGCAGCCCCATTGTTTGCTATGCGGAAACACTTCCTACGTCTGCACCTAACACTCTAACATGTACCCCGAGTCTAAACACCCCTAACCTTACACTTATTAACCCCTATTCTGCCGCCCCCGCTATCGCTGACCCCTGCATATTATTATTAACCCCTAATCTGCCGCTCCGTAAACCGCCGCTACTTACATTATCCCTATGTACCCCTAATCTGCTGCCCTAACATCGCGACCCCTATATTATATTTATTAACCCCTAATCTGCCCCCCACAACGTCGCCTCTACCTGCCTACACTTATTAACCCCTAATCTGCCGACCGGACCGCTCCGCTATTATTATAAAGTTATTAACCCCTAATCCGCCTCACTAACCCTATAATAAATAGTATTAACCCCTAATCTGCCCTCCCTAACATCGCCGACACCTAACTTCAAACATTAACCCCTAATCTGCCGACTGGAGCTCACCGCTATTCTAATAAATGTATTAACCCCTAAAGCTAAGTCTAACCCTAACACTAACACCCCCCTAAATTAAATATAATTTAAATCTAACAAAATTAATTAACTCTTATTAAATAAATTATTCCTATTTAAAGCTAAATACTTACCTGTAAAATAAATCCTAATATAGCTACTATATAAATTATAATTATATTATAGCTATTTTAGGATTTATATTTATTTTACAGGTAACTTTGTATTTATTTTAACCAGGTACAATAGCTATCAAATAGTTAAGAACTATTTAATAGCTAAAATAGTTAAAATAATTACAAAATTACCTGTAAAATAAATCCTAACCTAAGTTACAATTAAACCTAACACTACACTATCAATACATTAATTAAATAAACTACCTACAATTACCTACAATTAACCTAACACTACATTATCAATAAATTAATTAAATACAATTCCTACAAATAAATACAATTAAATAAACTTGCTAAAGTACAAAAAATAAAAAAGAACTAAGTTACAAAAAATAAAAAAATATTTACAAACATAAGAAAAATATTACAACAATTTTAAACTAATTACACCTACTCTAAGCCCCCTAATAAAATAACAAAGCCCCCCAAAATAAAAAAATGCCCTACCCTATTCTAAATTACTAAAGTTCAAAGCTCTTTTACCTTACCAGCCCTGAACAGGGCCCTTTGCGGGGCATGCCCCAAGAAGTTCAGCTCTTTTGCCTGTAAAAAAAAACATACAATACCCAAGCCCCCCAACATTACAACCCATCACCCACATACCCCTAATCTAACCCAAACCCCCCTTAAATAAACCTAACACTAAGCCCCTGAAGATCTTCCTACCTTGTCTTCACCTCACCGGGTTCACCGATCTGTCCAGAAGAGCTCCTCCGATGTCCTGATCCAAGCCCAAGCGGGGGGCTGAAGAGGTCCATGATCCGGCTGAAGTCTTCATCCAAGCGGGACAGAAGAGGTCTTCCATCCGATTGAAGTCTTCATCCAAGCGGCATCCATCCGGAGCGGAGCGGCAGCATCCTGAAGACCTCCGACGCGGAACATCCATCCTGGCCGACGACTGAACGACGAATGACGGTTCCTTTAAATGACGTCATCCAAGATGGCGTCCCTCGAATTCCGATTGGCTGATAGGATTCTATCAGCCAATCGGAATTAAGGTAGGAATATTCTGATTGGCTGATGGAATCAGCCAATCAGAATCAAGTTCAATCTGATTGGCTGATCCAATCAGCCAATCAGATTGAGCTCGCATTCTATTGGCTGTTCCGATCAGCCAATAGAATGCGAGCTCAATCTGATTGGCTGATCAGATCAGCCAATCGGATTGAACTTGATTCTGATTGGCTGACTCCATCAGCCAATCAGAATATTCCTACCTTAATTCCGATTGGCTGATAGAATCCTATCAGCCAATCGGAATTCGAGGGACGCCATCTTGGATGACGTCATTTAAAGGAACCGTCATTCGTCGTTCAGTCGTTGGCCAGGATGGATGTTCCGCGTCGGAGGTGTTCAGGATGCTGCCACTCCGCTCCGGATGGATGCCGCTTGAATGAAGACTTCAATCGGATGGAAGACCTCTTCTGCCCTGCTTGGATGAAGACTTCAGCCGGATCATGAACCTCTTCAGCCCCCCGCTTGGGCTTGGATCAGGACATCGGAGGAGCTCTTCTGGACAGATCGGTGAACCCGGTGAGGTGAAGACAAGGTAGGAAGATCTTCAGGGGCTTAGTGTTAGGATTATTTAAGGGGGGTTTGGGTTAGATTAGGGGTATGTGGGTGGTGGGTTGTAATGTTGGGGGGCTTGGGTATTGTATGTTTTTTTTTACAGGCAAAAAAGCTGAACTTCTTGGGGCATGCCCCGCAAAGGGCCCTGTTCAGGGCTGGTAAGGTAAAAGAGCTTTGAACTTTAGTAATTTAGAATAGGGTAGGGCATTTTTTTATTTTGGGGGGCTTTGTTATTTTATTATGGGACTTAGAGTAGGTGTAATTAGTTTAAAATTGTTTTAATATTTTTCTTATGTTTGTAAATATTTTTTTATTTTTTGTAACTTAGTTCTTTTTTATTTTTTGTACTTTAGCTAGTTTATTTAATTGTATTTATTTGTAGGAATTGTATTTAATTAATTTATTGATAGTGTAGTGTTAGGTTAATTGTAGGTAATTGTAGGTAGTTTATTTAATTAATTTATTGATAGTGTAGTGTTAGGTTAATTGTAGGTAATTGTAGGTAGTTTATTTAATTAATTTATTGATAGTTAGTGTTAGGTTTAATTGTAACTTAGGATTTATTTTACAGGTAATTTTGTAATTATTTTAACTATTTTAGCTATTAAATAGTTCTTAACTATTTAATAGCTATTGTACCTGGTTAAAATAAATACAAAGTTACCTGTAAAATAAATATAAATCCTAAAATAGCTATAATATAATTATAATTTATATTGTAGCTATATTAGGATTTATTTTACAGGTAAGTATTTAGCTTTAAATAGGAATAATTTATTTAATAAGAGTTAATTTATTTTGTTAGATTTAAATTATATTTAACTTAGGGGGGTGTTAGGGTTAGACTTAGCTTTAGGGGTTAATACATTTATTAGAATAGCGGTGAGCTCCAGTCAGCAGATTAGGGGTTAATGTTTGAAGTTAGGTGTCAGCGATGTTAGTGAGGGCAGATTAGGGGTTAATACTATTTATTATAGGGTTAGTGAGGCGGATTAGGGGTTAATAACTTTATAATAATAGCGGTGCGGTCCGGTCGGCAGATTAGGGGTTAATAGGTGTAGGTAGCTGGCGGCGACGTTGTGGGGGGCAGGTTAGGGGTTAATAAATATAATACAGGGGTCGGCGGTGTTAGGGGCAGCAGATTAGGGGTACATAAGTATAACGTAGGTGGCGGCGCTTTGCGGTCGGCAGATTAGGGGTAAATAGGTGTAGGTAGCTGGCGGCGACATTGTGGGGGGCAGGTTAGGGGTTAATAAATATAATACAGGGGTCGGCGGTGTTAGGGGCAGCAGATTAGGGGTACATAAGGATAACGTAGGTGGCGGTCGGCAGATTCGGGGTTAAAAAAATTTAATCGAGTGGCGGCGATGTGGGGGGACCTCGGTTTAGGGGTACATAGGTAGTTTATGGGTGTTAGTGTACTTTAGAGTACAGTAGTTAAGAGCTTTATAAACCGGCGTTAGCACAGAAAGCTCTTAACTACTGACTTTTTCCTGCGGCTGGAGTTTTGTCGTTAGATGTCTAACGCTCACTTCAGACACGACTCTAAATACCGGAGTTAGAAAAATCCCATTGAAAAGATAGGATACGCAATTGACGTAAGGGGATCTGCGGTATGGAAAAGTCGCGGCTGAAAAGTGAGCGTTAGACCCTTTTTTGAGTGACTCCAAATACCGGAGGTAGCCTAAAACCAGCGTTAGGAGCCTCTAACGCTGGTTTTCACGGCTAACGCCAAACTCTAAATCTAGGCCTAAAACTTTACACTTATTTTACCAATATTTAAACAGCTAATGAAACTTTAAAAAAATACTTCTACATGTTATTCTCAGACTAATCTTTTCTTTGAATGCATCATTATATCTAGCTTTAATTTAGGGACGCAGTAATTTAAATTTTTTCACAAGCTAAAACATTGCTAGTGTACTGTCCTCACAAACTAATAGCTAGACAGCTAGTTAACAAACCAGACAGAAATAGCTTTGTGTTTATTCCAAACTGATTTTACTTCTGAATAGTTATTTTGTAAAACTGCAATACAATAAGAAAAGTGGAAATTACAATATGTAGTTACACGTGCTGCTTGCAATACATACAATAATACATGTTTCTAACACAGAGAGCTTACATTTAAACCTTACAGCAAATAGCAATGCAATTCAAATGCACAATGAACTATTAGCAAACAATAAATAACTTACAGGCATATGTATATTTAGAGGCAAATATGAAGAGCTGATTTCCATGCATCTTGAAGCTAAGATGGCTGCTGAGAAACTGAAAGTAAAACTTTTTATTAACAAACTTTATTAACACTTCCTGTTTTATTCTTGAGAGGAACCAAGCTGTAATTGCAACATGAAACCACCAGATGTCATCAACATGAACATAATAAGCATATAATAAACAGAACAGCTAGTGTTAGGCTTTATGCGCTTCTCGGTTCTGCTGGTATTACTGAAAAAAATTATGATTTTGCACTAGCGCAAAAATCCAAAGCAGGGTTTTCGTGTGCATGTGTTCCCCCATAGAAATCAGTAGAGAAAAACACCCTCTTGCACAAACGGAAAAAAAAAATGGAAAAATCCTTACACCCTACCATAAGCTCCTAATAGCCTAATAGCCCTTAATCTGCGATCCCCCACATCACAATAAATAATACTATTAACCCCTAAACCACCATCCCCCAGAATGCAAAGTATCTAAACAAACTATTAACCCCTAAACCACCATCCCCCAACAACGCAAAGTAGGGTAAATACACTATTAACCCCTAAACTGCTATCCCCCCACAATGCAAAGTATCTAAATAAACTATTTACCCCTAAACCGCCATCCCCCACAACACAAATCTATAAACTAACATCTAAACCCCCCCCCAACCTAACACCTCCTAACTAAACCCAAATTAAAATACCCCTAAATATACTAAAAAAATCCCAACTACCTTTAAATAAAAAACCTACCTGTAAAATTAAATAAAACCCTAATCTTAACTTTAAAAAAACAACCTACCATTACTGAAAAAAAAATGAAAAAATCCTAACATTACAAAAATAAAAAACCTACCATTACAATAAAGAAAAAAATAACATTACAAAAAAGAAAATACAAAATTATCAAAAATTAAAAAATAATCCTATTCTAATACCCCTTAAAAAAACATAATTTATGTAAGAATTTACCTTATAAATTCATTTCTTTTATATTGGCAAGAGTCCATGAGCTAGTGACGTAAGGGATAGACAATCCTATCAGGAGGGGCAAAGTTTCCCAAACCTCAAAAGGCCTATAAATGCACCCCTCACCACACCCACAATTCAGTTTAACAAATAGCCCAGTAGTGGGGTGATAAAGAAAGGCATAAAAAGCATCAACAAAGGAATTTGGAAAAAATTGTGCTTTATACAAGAAAATCATAACCATGAGGGATGGGCCTCATGGACTCTTGCCAATATGAAAGAAATGAATTTATCAGGTAAGTTCTTACATAAATTATGTTTTCTTTCATGTAATTGGCAAGAGTCCATGAGCTAGTGAGGTATGGGATAGCAAAAGCCAAGATGTGGAACTCCACGCAGGAGTCACTAGAGAGGGAGGGATAAAAAATAAAAACAGCTATTTTCCGCTGAAAAAATAAATCCATAACCCAAAAAATAAGTTTATTCTCATAAATGAAAGGAAAAAACTTAAATCAAAAGCAGAAGAATCAAACTGAAACAGCTGCCTGAAGAACTTTTCTACCAAAAACTGCTTCTGAAGAAGCAAATACATGAAAATCGTAGAATTTAGTAAATGTATGCAAAGAAGACCAAGTTGCTGCTTTGCAAATCTGATCAACTGAAGCTTCATTCTTAATAGCCCATGAAGTAGAGACTGATCTAGTAGAATGAGCTGTAATTCTCTGAGGCGGGGCTTGACCCGACTCCAAATAAGCTTGATGAATCAAAAACTTTAACCACAAAGCCAAGGAAACAGCAGAAGCCTTCTGACCTTTCCTAGAACCAGAAAATATAACAAATAAACTAGAAGTCTTCCTGAAATCTTTAGTAGCTTCAACATAATATTTCAAAGCTCTTACCACATCCAAAGAATGTAAGGATCTCTCCAAAGAATTCTTAGGATTAGGACACAAGGAATGGACAACCATTTCTCTATTAATGTTGTTAGAATTCAAAACCTTAGGTAAGAATTTAAATGAAGTCCGCAAAACCGCCTTATCCTGATGAAAAATCAGAAAAGGAGATTCACAAGAGAGAGCGGATAATTCATAAACTCTTCTAGCAGAAAAGATGGCCAAAAGAAACAACACTTTCCAAGAAAGTAGTTTAATATCCAAAGAATGCATAGGCTCAAACAGAGGAGCTTGTAAAGCCTTCAAAACTAAATTAAGACTCCAAGGAGGAGAGATTGATTTAATGACAGGTTTGATACAAACCAAAGCCTGCACAAAACAATGAATATCAGGACGTTTAGCAATCTTTCTGTGAAATAAAACAGAAAGAGCAGAGATTTGTCCTTTCAAGGAACTTGCAGACAAACCTTTATCCAAACCATCTTGAAGAAACTGTAAAATTCTAGGAATTCGAAAAGAATGCCAAGAGAATTTATGAGAACACCATGAAATGTAAGTCTTCCAAACTCGATAATAAATATTTCTAGAAACAGATTTACGAGCCTGCAACATAGTATTAATCACTGGTTCAGAGAAACCTCTATGACTAAGCACTAAGCATTCAATCTCCATACCTTCAAATTTAATGATTTGAGATCCTGATGGAAAAACGGACTTTGAGATAGAAGGTCTGGCCTTAGTGGAAGTGGCCAAGGTTGGCAACTGGACATCCGGACAAGATCCGCATAACAAAACCTGTGAGGCCATGCTGGAGCTACCAGCAGCACAAACGATTGCTACATGATGATCTTGGAGATCACTCTTGGAAGAAGAACTAGAGGCGGGAAAATATAAGCAGGTTGATAACACCAAAGAAGTGTCAATGCATCCACTGCTTCCGCCTGAGGATCCCTGGACCTGGACAGGTATCTGGGAAGTTTCTTGTTTAGATGAGATGCCATCAGATTTATTTCTGGAAGCCTCCACATCTGAACAATTTGAGAAAACACATCTGGGTGGAGAGACCATTCTCCCGGATGTAAAGTCTGATGACTGAGGTAATCCGCTTCCCAATTGTCTATACCTGGGATATGAACTGCAGAAATTAGACAGGAGCTGGATTCCGCCCAAACAAGTATCTGAGATACTTCTTTCATAGCTTGAGGACTGTGAGTCCCACCCTGATGTTTGACATATGCCCCAGTTGTGACATTGTCTGTCTGAAAACAAATGAACGGTTCTTTCTTCAACAGAGGCCAAAATTGAAGAGCCCTGAGAATCAAGCGGAGTTCCAAAATATTGATTGGTAATCTCTCCTCTTGAGATTTCCAAACTCCTTGTGCTGTCAGACATCCCCAAACAGCTCCCCAACCTGAAAGACTTACATCTGTTGTGATCACAGTCCAGGTTAGACGGACAAAAGAGGCCCCTAAAATTATACGATGGTGATCTAACCACAGAGTCACAGAAAGTCGAGCATTGTGATTTAAGGATATTAATTGTGATATCCTTGTATAATCCCTGCACCATTGTTTGAGCATACAAAGCTGGAGAGGCCTCATATGAAAACTAGCAAAGGGGATCGCGTCCGATGCTGCAGTCATGAGACCTAAAACTTCCATGCACATAGCTACTGAAGGGAATGACTGAGACTGAAGGTTCCGACAGGCTGCAACCAATTTCAAATGTCTCTTGTCTGTTAGAGACAAAGTCATGGACACTGAATCTATCTGGAAACCTAAAAAGGTTACCCTTGTCTGAGGAATCAAAGAAATTTTTGGTAAATTGATCCTCCAACCATGTCTTTGAAGAAACAACACTAGTTGATTGGTGTGAGATTCTGCAGAATGTAAAGACTGAGCGAGTACCAAGATATTGTCCAAATAAGGAAATACCCCAATACCCCGCTCTCTGATTACAGAGAGTAGGGCACCTAGAAACTTTGAAAAGATTCTTGGAGCTGTCGCTAGGCCAAAAGGAAGAGCAACAAATTGGTAATGCTTGTCTAGAAAAGAGAATCTCAGGAACTGATAATGATCTGGATATGAAGATATGCATCCTGTAAGTCTATTGTGGACATATAATGCCCTTGCTGAACAAAAGGCAGAATAGTCCTTATAGTCACCATTTTGAAAGTTGGTACTCTTACATATCAATTCAAAATCTTTAGATCCAAAACTGGTCTGAATTAATTCTCTTTCTTTTGGACAATCAATAGATTTGATTAAAACCCCAGACCCTGTTCCTGAAACGGAACTGGCATAATTACCCCTGATAACTCCAGGTCTGAAACACACTTCAGAAAAGCCTGAGCCTTTACTGGGTTTACCAGAATGCGTGAGAGAAAAAATCTTCTCACAGGCGGTCTTACTCTGAATCCTATTCTGTACCCCTGAGAGACAATACTCTGAATCCAACGATTTTGGAACTAATTGATCCAAACATCTTTGAAAAATTTTAATCTGCCCCCTACCAGCTAAGCTGGAATAACGGCCGCACCTTCATGCAGACTTGGGGGCTGGTTTTGATCTCTTAAATGGCTTAGATTTATTCCAATTGAAGAAGGCTTCCAATTGGAAGCAGATTCCTTGGGGGAAGGATTAGGTTTCTGTTCCTTATTTTGACGAAAGGAACGAAAACGGTTAAAAGCTTTAGATTTACCCTTAAGTTTTTTATCCTAAGCCAAAAATACTCCCTTCCCCCCAGTAACAGTTGAAATTATTGAATCCAAATGAGAACCAAATAATTTATTACCTTGGAAAGAAAGAGATAGCAATCTGGATTTAGAAGTCATATCAGCATTCCAAAATTTGAGCCACAAAGCTCTTCTAGCTAAAATAGCTAAAGACATAGATTTAACATCAATTTTGATAATATCAAAAATGGCATCACAAATTATTAGCATGTTGAATCAACTTAACAATGCTAGACAAATCATGATCCGATACTTGTTGCGCTAAAGTATCCAACCAAAAAGTTGAAGCAGCTGCAACACCAGCCAAAGAAATTGCAGGGCTAAGAAGATGACTTGAATATAAATAAGCTTTCCTTAGATAAGATTCTAGTTTCCTATCTAAAGGATCTGTAAAAGAAGTACTATCTTCCGTAAGAGTAGAAATAGCCCCATCAACTTTGGAGATCTTTTACCAAAACTCCAATCTAACTTCTGGCAAAGGATACGATTTTTTAAACCTTGAAGAAGGAATAAAAGAAGTACCAGGCTTATTCCATTCCTTAGAAATCATATCAGAAATGGCATCAGGAACTGGTAAAACATCTGGAATAACCACAGGAGGTTTATAAACAGAATTTAAATGTTTACTAGTTTTAATATCAAGAGGACTAGTTTCCTCCATATCCAATGTAATCAACACTTCTTTTAACAAAGAACGAATATACTCCAATTTAAATAAATAAGAGGATTTATCAGTGTCAATATCTGAGGCAGGATCTTCTGAATCAGATAGATCTTCATCAGAGAAGGATAATTCAGTATGTTGCTGGTCATTTGAAATTTCATCAACCTTTTGAGAAGTTTTAAAAGACCTTTTACGTTTATTAGAAGGCGGAATGGCAGACAAAGCCTTCTGAAAAGAATCAGAAATAAATTCTTTTAAATTTACAGGTATATCTTGTGCATTAGATATTGAGGGAACAGCAACAGGTAATGAACTACTACTGATGGATACATTATCTGCATGTAAAATTTTATCATGACAACTATTACAAACCACAGCTGGAGGTATAATATCCACAAGTTTACAACAAATGCACTTAGCTTTGGTAGAACTGTTATCAGGAAGAAGGGATCCAACAGTGAATTCTGAGACAGGATCAGACATCTTGCAAATGTAAGAGAAAAAACAACATATAAAGCAAAATGATTAATTTCCGTATATGGCAGTTTCAGGAATGGGGAAAAATGCAAACAGAATAGCCCTCTGACATAGAAAAAAGGCAAGAAGCAAATAGGAATGGGGTCTAAAATAATGAAAATATTTGGCGCCAAGTATGATGCACAACAAACAGATTCTCACCCAGGATCCTTTGCTGCATTGGAAACAGTGTAATCAGAGAGTTTCTGGGGTAAAAGCAAATCTTCTGATTTGTCTAGATTTGTAAATGGTTTACACAATTAGTTATTTTCTCTACATTTTGGATTTAGTGGAGGATTTTAAACTCACTTTTCGCCTCCCCATATTTTAAATTGCTGTTGTATTTCCCCCAGAAAACAACTTTATCAAGCAGTGATTCAACCTACTCCCAGCTGATGAGTGACAATAACCACGAAACAGCTGTCCTGTGATTGGTCTGAATCACTGTACTACCCCTAGCTAAGCTTAGAAGCTGTGTAATGCGGCAATGCTATGGCATAAAGGGAAGTCTGCCTTTAAAAGCAGGCTAGAAGTAAAAAAGTGAGTCATTGTGAACCTCATTTGCATATCTCACCCAGAATCCTTTGCTGTGTTGGAAACAGTGTAATCAGAGAGTTTCTGGGGTAAAAGCAAGTCTTCTGACTTGTCTAGATTTGTAAATGGTTTACACATTGAGTTATTTTCTCTACATTTTGGATTTAGTGGAGGATTTTAAACTCACTTTTCGCCTCCCCATATTTTAAATTGCTGTTGTAAAACTTTATATAAATACATAAAGTGCCAAACCATAGCTGAGAGTGTCTTAAGTAATGAAAACATACTTACCTGAAGACACCCATCCACATATAGCAGATAGCCAAACCAGTACTGAAACAGTTATCAGTAGAGGTAATGGAATATGAGAGTATATCGTCGATCTGAAAAGGGAGGTAGGAGATGAATCTCTACGACCGATAACAGAGAACCTATGAAATAGATCCCTGTGAGGAAAACCATAGCATTCAATAGGTGATACTCCCTTCACATCCCTCTGACATTCACTGTACTCTGAGAGGAAACGGGCTTCAAAAATGCTGAGAAGCGCATATCAACGTAGAAATCTTAGCACAAAATTACTTCACCACCTCCATAGGAGGCAATGTTTGTAAAACTGAATTGTGGGTGTGGTGAGGGGTGTATTTATAGGCATTTTGAGGTTTGGGAAACTTTGCCCCTCCTGGTAGGATTGTATATCACATACGTCACTAGCTCATGGACTCTTGCCCATTACATGAATGAAAACACCCCTTAAGAGGGCCTTTTGTAGGACATTGCCCTAAAGTGATCAGCTCTTTTGTGAAAAAAACACTAACCCCATAACATTACAATCCCCCACCCCCCAAAATAAAAAAACCGAACTAAAAAAATCCTAAACTACCCATCACCCTGAAAAGGGCATTTGGATGGGCATTGCCATTAAAAGGGCATTCAGCTCTTTTTCTGCGCAAATTTTAAAAAAAAACCTAGTCTAAAAAAAACCCACCCCCCCAAAAAAAAAACCTCTTCAGACCTTCAACCCAGAGGTCCTCTTTATGCGGTCTCCAGCTGCACATTGAATAGTGAATGCAATGTACCCCTTTTTTATAGGAGTACCCTTGCACTCCTATTGGCTGATTTGAATCTTCAAATTCAAATTAGCCAATAGGATGAAAGGAAAAAGGTCTGAAGAAGTGAAGGAGAACCACCAACGTCGCCGCCGACCTCGCCCAACGTCGCCGCCGACCTTGCTGCCACCACCAGGATGAAGATAGAAGATGGACCACCGTCAGGATGAAGATGGAGCACCAGAATGAAGATGGAGCACCGCCCATCATCATCGGTGAGTACCAACTTTGGAGTTAGAGGTAGTTTTTTTTTTGGGGTGTTTTTTTTTATATAAGGTTTTTTTTTTTTTATTTCGACTGCAAAAGAGCTGAATGCCCTATTAAGGGCAATGCCCATCCAAATGCCCTTTTCAGGGGAAATGGATAGTTTAAGAATTTTTTAGCTAGGTTTTTTTATTTTGGGGGGTTGGGGGTTGGGGACATTGTAATATTAGGGGGTTAGTGTTTTCTTTTTACAAAAGAGCTGATTGCTCTAGGGCAATGCCCTACAAAAGGAATTTTTAAGGGCTATTGGTAGTTTATTTTAGAATAGGATTTTTTAAGGGGTATTAGAATAGGATTATTTTTTTTTATTTTTAGTAATTTTGTTTTTTATTTTTTGTAATGTTAGGAATTTTCTTTCAGTAATGGTGGGTTTTTAATTTTTTGTAATGTTATGATTTTTTCTTTTTTTCAGTAAATGTATTTTTTTTTAAGTTAAGATTAAGGGTTTTATTTAATTTTACAGGTGTTCTTTTTATTTTAAGGTAGTTAGGATTTATGGGTATTTTAATTTGGGTTAAGTTAGGGGGTGTTAGGCTAGAGGGTTTAGATGTTCTTTTACATTGTGGGGGTGGCGGTTTTGGGGTTAATAGTTTATTTCGATACTTTGCGTTGTGGGGGGATGGGGGTTTAGGGGTTAATATTATTATTTATTTATTGTGATGTGGGGGGGCAGATTAGGGATTAATAGCATTATTTAGTTTTTGAGATGGGTGACAGTTTAGGGGTTAATAGTTTAGATACTTTGCGTTGTTGGGGATGGCGATTTAGGGGTAAATAGTATTATTTATGTTTTGCAAAGTGGGGGGATGGCAGATTAGTATTAATAAATAATAGTATTATTTAGTGTTTGGGATGTGGGGGGATGGAGGTTTAGGGGTTAATATTATTATTTATTTATTGCAATGTGGGGGGGGGGCGGATTAGGGATTAATAGTATTATTTAGTTTTTGAGATGGGGTGACAGTTTAGGGGTTAATAGTTTAGATACTTTGCATTGTTGGGGATGGCGATTTAGGGGTAAATAGTATTATTTATGTTTTGCAAAGTGGGGGGATGGTAGATTAGAGGCTAATAGTATTATTTAGTTTTTGGGATGTGGGAGGATGGTGGTTTAGGGGTTTAGAGTAGTTTATGGGTGTAAGTGTACTTTGCAATGTATTTTTATTGTGTTTTGTGCAACTTTTTATTTTCAGAAAGCAGTTTACCACAGCTCAGATAAACAGATAAACAGATTGCGGTAAGTATTGAAGCAGAACTTATAACTTATAATGTCAGTGGGAGGAAAATGGCTCACAGAATCACGATTGTGCTAACGCAAAACCGTTTGTGCCACACTTGTAATCTAGCCTTTAGTGTTTAATTTCCCTTTAAGATGCCATCGACCTAGTTTAATTTGTAGGGTTGAAGTGTAAGTGCTGGATTATGACCTTCCTATTTTCTTTTTCTTTATATATATGTTTTCAAAATAGCTATATTTTTTAGCTTTCACCGATCTTTTAAGATTTAGTCCAATAATATTTTATACATCTGAGCTCTAAAGTTACATATTTGGCCTTATTGTAGAGCAACTTGTTTAAGCAGTGCAATTTTGTATTTGGTTGTTTACTCTTGCTTGTGTTTTAGATTAGTTTTTAACAATTATTCCATAAATTGTAATTTAATTTTTAGCCAAGGGCAATGGTCAAAAAATCCGGACATCTGACTATTTATATTAAGTGGTTAATCATAGTTTTAAAATGGGAAATTCATTCTAAACGCCACACTTATAACAATTTATTTTCACTACAATAAGCAGCTGCATGAGAAGCATTAAGGTCCTTTTTTATGTATGTTTAGTATATATCATCAAGTAAGCATTTAAAAAGATATGCATACAAAGTAAGGTTTTTATCCTATGTATGAGAAAAATCTAGTAACATGGTTTTAGTAACTTGATCATTGGATCATACTCAAGATGTCATTCTTTAGTGACAATATGCTATATGCAGGTAACTAAATAATTACAGTTTCTGATGTCTAACCTTGCAATAGGGAGTCTGACACCAGTAGCTATAGTAATGGTGGCTATATTATGCAGGTACCAGTGCTATAGGCCATTTAACGTATCTGCAATGCCCAGTGCAGTTTAACTGCCATTGACCCAAACCCCTATCACAAATGACCCTGCCTGCCCTGCCCTGCCCTGACACTCAATTTTAAATTTCTCTAATAACAACCTCCCCTTCTAATAGTTCTCGGTAATGGTTGACCAGATCCTCCCATTGCACTTACATTGACCTTTCCAGGTATAATAACCTATAATGTCTGACTCTCTATCAATCAACCAAGGGCAATTAACCACAACCTCTACACAATCAGAAGAGTGTATGGACTTAGTTTTGTTAGTTAAACTTCACCTATTAGAATACTAATTTGTTAACATAAGTAACCATTCATGATTGTTTAAAATTTAAATAGATTAAGAGCCCTTACAAAATAAGAAAACGACAATGAACTTCAAAATGAGAACCTGAGACTCCAAAGACATGATCAACTTCAGGAATGTTAAGAATAGGCTTTTTTTCTTTCTATTTTAAAGTAATCCTTTTTTTATTTTAACTTAGTGGTGGTTGGTGCTGAATGGTATTACCAATGGAGAGGATATTGTATAGCATAGTGTTTCAAATGGAGGATTTTTTTTGTATGTAGGGGGAAATGTAGTAGCAAATATTTGAATTAGAGATCATGAATGGGTGCTGTGAGGTAGGGAGGGGTTTTCATGCATTATATTGTATTGTGGAAAGAGGAAGGGGACAGGTAGAGACATTTTCATTTGGGGGCTTAGGACAGCACAGTAAGGGTAATTTGCAGTGGCGAGTTTACAACAGCATGGTTAGAGTTGTGCATCATTTCTATACAAATGTCACTATCAGGATCAAGACCCATACTATATAGCAGTAAGTGTTTTAAAAGCCTTTAATTAAAAGCTTCCCTTTTATTTAAGCTTCACAGATCTTCTCAAATGCAGAGCACTCACTTGACACCCATTCAAAGATCTGTTAAAATGTATATATGGTTTCCATATCAGGAGATGTAATATGCACTGTTATTCTTTATATAGGTAACAATAAATGTTGGGACAGGGCAGGGCATACAGGGGGAGGAAGATAAGAGCGCTGGGTTGTGGGGGCCCCACAAATTTGTCTTGCCCAGGGCTCCACAAATGCTAGGGGTGTCCCTAGCTATAACCAATCAGATATAAATGTGCACTGATCTAAGCAATGATTATGTAGAAGCATAGTCAGATAAAAAAGCAAAATATTTACGCAATGTGCACTTCTGCCTTTCTAGAGGAGTGGAAAAGTACAATTTAGTAAAGTAAATTATGGTAAAAGCAAACTTAACAAATAATAATTAAAAATTACCAGCCTCTTTTAACATACAGCAACTGTTAATTATAACTTTAGCATGCCGAGTTTATCACATTTTTAGGTTTAAGTATCACATAAATATCAATCATTTTATTAATGAAAACAATCCTGATAATGATAGAAACTAGTAAAAAGTGTCCACTATCTACCAAAAATACCCCAATAATGTTGTTAAAATACAGCCAACACGTTAGCTGCTAAAAATGTCTTCTTTGCCATGGTATAGATCACTCCAAGCACACAAGGGACTTTCCCAGCACCCAAAGAACCCACACTCCATGACTCCCTTTCAGTGAAATTCCTCCATCTCCCCAACCAAACATCCATCAATCAGCTGTAAGAACATCTTCCATGATTTCCCAAGAGCAAAGACACTACTAAAAAACATTCAAACACAAAAATACAAAAAAAACAACCACCCAAAAATACAGTCACTACATGCAGCACCCAAGGGATCCTCCTGAGGAGGTTGCATACCTCATCAGGACAGTGACACCCATAACAATCTTTCATCCAACAATTTCATTTTTCATGATTAAATTAAAATCTATGCCCATGGTCCTTACGGGTCTAGCCAGTAATCAAAACTTCTTGGGATTAGCTGATGATCATGAAGTTTTTTTTCTTGTTGAGGCCTATTTGGTTATTAGCATACTTCTGATTAGTTTAAAAATCAATTTTTTTCATATTTTTTCCAGTACACCAAACATAATAATACATATAAATTTATAAATCTTTGTATTTTTTTGTGCTCAAAAAATTCAAATTGTTTCTTTACCTGAATATTTGTCTTATCTGTCTGCCCTAGCATAATGTTAAGACACCCTTTGTGCATGTTTTAAAGCAGAGGCACTCAGGAATTTGTGTCCTATTTGTGCAAAAGATACATGCGCAAACTTTATATCTTCTGCCAGACCTGACAGGCTGAGATAGGGAGCTTTTAACATTAATTTTATTTAGATAATGTGACATAGGGGTATTTATTTTGTAATGCAAGTCTTCCAGTTTCACATACAAAACCCTACATAGCAAGATAAACAGCCCTCAAACTAAAACTTGCCTTTCTAACATTCTTTGAGGACAGTACTGACAATTAGATCATTTCACCCGGGCGAAATTATGGATATCGCCCAGTTACTCCTTAAGCGTTCAATTTTTTTTTAATTCTGAAACACTTTTTCACTCAAAGTAAATGCCAAATCACCAATGAGAGCCCTAGCTTCATGTTGATGCATGTGAGAAGGATAAAGCCCACTCTACAGTAAAGTTGTAGGAAGTAAGTTTATCAGGTCAGAGGAATATGATTATTCTAATTGGCATTTTGTAAAAAGCATCTGAACTGCTATTACTGCAAGCCAGAAGCTGTAATGTCTGCATCGTTTGCCATTAAGTGCTTGTGACAAATTCTCTTTATTTTCCTCTTTAAATTATTCAGGTGTTTTTCTTTTATCTTTTTTTTATTTGAGATATCTTTCTCAAAGGCATGCTACAAACGTTTCTTTATATAGCACAGTGTTTCATTCCAATGGTTTAGGTTTTAGTCTTATTTTAAAATATTTATATTAATATATTCATTCATTAATTATTATAATCATTATTAGTAGTAGTATTTTTATTATTATTATTATTATTATTATAATTATTATTATTATTATTAATATAATTATTATTTACTAGACATGAATATTTGGATTCTGACAAATGCAAACAGTCTATTATTTTGGTTGTTTAGTTTGAAAATGCAAAACAAGAGTACCTTTTAAAAAATAAACATATAAACGCTCAAAACCATTAATCTAAAGGTGGAAAAAGCAATTCTGTAGGTGGGAAAGGCTTCAGATTTACAGTTTTACAAGCAATCCAGTAATGTACTTGTCAGTTGATTAATTCCTGTGTTAGTAAATAGGTATTTAAAGGGACATTCAATCCAAAATGTTTTTTTCATGATTTAGGTAGAACATACAATTTTAAATAACATTCCAATTTAATTCTATTATCTAATTTTCTTCATTCTTTAGATATATTTTGTAGAAGCAATAGCAATACACAAGGGTGAGCCAATCACACAAGGCATCTATGTGCAACCACTAATTAGCAGCTACTTAGCCTATCATTATATGCTTTTCAGCAAAGGATATCAAGAGAATGAAGCAAAATAGATAATAGAAGTAAATTGGAAAGTTGTTTAAAATTGCATGTTCTTGAGAGTTCCGGTGGGAGGAGTGCAGGTGTAAGGTCAGGTGAACACCTGCTCCATATTCCTTGATGAGCTATTGGCAGCGGGAAAGTGTGCGGAACACCCTAGACCTTGGTGAGCTGTGAACCGGATCCTCTTCTCTCGCGGGCTCCTGAGAGCTCTATCTTTGTCACGGCGTGGAAGCATTCTTCATTGTGGGCGAGTCAATGGTGAGATAGACCCAGGCAGCTTGCCACTCCGGACCCAGAGAGGAAGGCTGGAGGACGGATCACCTTAACTTCTCATCGCCGGTGTTTCCTCCCCCCACCGATGCTGCGAGGGGGGGTCCCGGGTTTACACTGTGACCAGTGATCCTCTTTTGATTTAAAACCACAACATATCCCCACGGACTGGGGCCAGGTACTATTTTTAAATATAAAGGTGTCCTTTTCCATTTTTGACTAATTGTTATCTAAAGCTGGTTAGCACTGGGACATAGAGACTGTGTCTGCTACAAAAAGAAAAAGGGAAAAGAGGAGAGAGATGAAGAGAGTGGGGAGAAAGAAGAAGAGGAAAAGAAATAGAGAATATATGATGTTTATTGTTAACAAGTAAATGTTTGATACAATTGTGGTGACAACATAACATAAGCTGGGTAAAAGAGAAAAGGCAAAAGAAAAAAACTGATATATAGTTACTAATTACTATCCTTTATATTTAGGTAAACATCCTGCTATTTTACTTATCTTTTTCACTTGATATATATGTATAATATGTACTGAAAGGAAAAGGAGAGGTGGAGAGAATTTTCACAGAGTGAAAGAGGAAAGAAAGTAAAAAAGAGGGGAAAAGGATAGAAAAAGGAAAAAAAGAAAAGTTTTTTTTTTTTTTTTTTTTTACTGCAGGCGCTATATAAGTATTACCAGGGTTCTGTAAAATAAAACTAGCAAGCACATGCATGATTAGATATAACAATATAACTGAACAAAAGTGAATATAGTCTATAGGTGAAATAGAGTTGAGAAACTCAATTACAGCTATTAGCTTGTTTTTTATTAGAAATAATAGTTCCAGTTTAATATTTTAACTATCTAGGTTGTTGATGGTATTAGGTAAAGTTTTTTTTTTTCTTCAATTGCTTAGAGATTTATATTAATTGTTTAAGAGTTCCTGTCTGCCCTAAATTTCAGAAACCCTGTTTGACCTCACTTTCCCTGACAAAACTGACTGCATAAAACCAGGGACATAAGATTATAGCCAGGAAAGAAAGGGGTAACGCTACAAGGAAAAAGAATAGGCCAAAGAATTTAAACTAGCTTTGTCAGATACCAAAATACTTATAAACTAAAAGGGATTTGTAAGTCCTGAACTGAACTCAAATTTGTTAATTCTAATATAGAAGTTACTACTTCAAAACAGTTAGTCAATCACTGGATACACATACCTACACCCTTTCACATTTCCCTTTTCCTCCACGATTCACTTTTTGTTAGGTTTTTTTTCCCTTTAAATAAAAAAAAAAAAAAAAGAAAGAAAAAAATATATATAGGATTCTAGGGGTATAATTACCCCACACGGTTTTTTTTTTGTATATTTTTTTTTTTTTTTTGGCACATGGATACATTTTTTGTCACTAACACTAAGACTCCCTCCCCCACTATGGCTGGGAGGCAAAGAGAAAGGAAAAACAAGCAAACATCAGAAAATACACTAGACATTCACTCCACTAGCACTAATATTTCACAGATAAAGGAACCAATAGACTTACAATTCCTAGTCTCAAGTATCTCCGAAGCTCTGACACCAAAATTTGATCTTCTTAAAAATGAAATCAAAAAAGAAATACATACACTTACAACAGAAGTCCACCAATTCTCAATTAGGTTAACTGAGGCAGAGAATCTCTGACCTAGAAGACAACACGACAGACCATAAGTCTAAACTAGACACAATAAATTCTAAACTCTTAAAAGTTCAGTTAAAATTAGAAGACATTGAGAATCGTGCTAGACGAAACAACTTTAGCGTGATAGGTGTACCAGAACAAAAACAATACGAAGACCTTGATAAATTACTAACGGTAACACTGCCACAACTACTACAAATTCCTCAAACCCACCCACAGATTGTATTAGAGAGAGCCCACAGATTAGGATGGCAAGCCCCAGAGAAAGAAAACGCTAGACCCAGACCGATTATTGCCAAAACTCTTAATTATCACGATAAACTCTTACTTTTAAAACACTTTAAGAAAAATCAACCCATATTTCTTGAGGGCGTCAAAATTATGCTCTTCCAGGATTTCTCAGCAGAGACCTGCTAAAATAAGAGATCTGGCTCCAGTCTGTACCAAGCTGATAAAGCAGGGTCACTGAGGCACCATTATATACCCAGCAAGGTTGAAAATAATTATTGACAAAAATACATTTTTTTTTTATTCCGCCAGAGATGTGGAAAGATTTATAACTCAAAAACTGCCTATAGAACAAGATAGGGCCCAAACCTAATAATTATTTAAGTATTAAACAACCGAATAGGGTTACAATTATGGCAAAAGTAGAAAAGACTACCATGAGGGTCTTGTTAGGTCCACGAGTTCCGGACCACATAGGGTGGAAGTTCCCTTTTCCTTTTTTCTTTTTTTTTTTTTTTTTAATCTCTTCCCCTGACCTATTCTTTTTAATGCTAAGATGATAGACATAACAAATGGCTTTAAGTTGATCTCTTGGAATATTGGGGGTATTACATCACCTATCAAATGCAAAACTATAATAGCGCAATTAAGGAAAATAAATACAGACATCGCCTTCTTGCAGGAAACACACTTAAAAATAGAAGAAGTTCTTAAACTCAAAAGTTCCTGGGTTAATGAAGTTTTTGCTTCTCCTAGTATTAAACGAAAAGGAGGGGTTGCGATTCTACTAGAGAAAAAATTAAAGTACCAAATTCTTCATACCAACATAGACTCGGAGGGGAGGTTCCTAATGGTAAAGGTCAAAATTGATAAAATACTCTACACACTCTGTAACATCTATGCCCCCAACGTTTTTAGCTTTCCCTTTTGGGAAACACTTCAGTCTAAGATAATGACCTACGTGGAGGGTTTTTTAATACTCGGAGGTGATTTCAACATGTCGCCCCAATATCCGTTAGATAGACTCAGACACAGGAACTCCTCTCTTAGAACCAAAAAAGACAATTTAGAATCTAAAATGTTTTTAAAAATCTTTCAGAACCTTAGGGTCAAAGATATCTGGAGGACTCAGAACCCAGGCTCCAGAGACTTTACGTGTCTTTCTAAGGCGCACAAATCTTTGTCAAGGATCGATATGTTTCTCTTAGATGAAAGGCTATGCAAATTAAGATTAGCTGCCGGAATACTTCCTATATGTATCTCAGATCATGCTCCAGTCTCCTTAGAGTTCTATCCTAGTGTTCCCACTCCTAGATATTTCAGATTCAGATAAATAATTTCAGATTATTCCCAACTTACTTAGCATCTGACCTTAAGTTTAAAAACTGGCTCAATACCAAATTCCAAGAATTCACCTCTTTCAATCCAGAATATATTAATCAACCTATTATTTTCTGGGAAACTGCAAAAGCAGTACTGAGAGGGGAAATTTCAGCCTATTCTATAAACAGGACAAAGAAACTTAAGACTAGGGAGATGGAAATTCTGAAAGCCATCTCTAACTCTTATAACTTCTATCTATTAGCAAGAACACCTGAAAACTGGGCTCGATATGCACAAGCATTGAAGGTGAGGGATTCTTTTCTTGTATATAAAACTACCCAGAAAGACTTGAGATTTCAATCTAAACTATATAGATATGGAAGCAAAACAGGAAAACTCCTTGCAAGACTAGTAAAAAGGGAAAAAGCTCAACCTGTATTGAGTCACTACAAATAGAATGTAAAACTATAACATCATCAGACGAACGTATACAGTCTTTCTATCAGGATTTGTATTCGTTAAAGGTTTCAAATTCCCATGAGCAAGAATCTTTCTGGGAAAAAATTGTTGTTAATACCTTACCCCCGGACCTGGTCGAACCACTTAATCTTCCTATTTCTGAGTTAGAAGTAGCTAGAGCTATTCAAGATCTTTCTTTAAATAAAGCCTCGGGCCCAGATGGCCTTCCTAGCGAATTTTAGAAAATGCTTTCCTCAGCAATATCACCATATTTATCTTCATTATATAATGATATCTATATAACAGGCAATACTCCCCCCTCGAGTTTTACGGCATCATACACTACCTTAATACTTAAACAAGGGAAGGATCCTGTTAAGAGAGAATCATACAAGCCTATAGCATTGTTAAACATGGATTATAAGATAATGTCTTCTATTTTAGCCTCAAGGTTACAAATACTTCTTCCACAGATTATCCATAAAGACCAGGTAGGCTTCATACTCAAACGAAACTCCTCAGCCAAGATAAGGGAATTATTCCTTACCATGGATTACTTTAGAAACAGAGAGGAAACGGAGAGGGGAGGAGAGGGGGGCACCCCTGATTCTGCAATTATTTAGATTGATGCTGAGAAAGCCTTTGATTCAGTTCATCTGGATCATTTGCTTTACTCTCTCCAACAATTCGGTTTCTCTGGTAACTTTATTAAATTTGTGAATAACTTATACAAAACAGCTTCCACTAGGATGTTAGTGAATGGTCTGATTTCTTCAGATATAATTCTCAAAAGAGGAACTTGTCAGGGGTGCCCTCTCTCCCCTCTTCCCTTTAACATCTCTATCGAACCTCTGGCTATATATATCAGGCAACATCTTAACGGTATCAAGATTGGTAAGAAGGAACTGAAAATAGCACTATATGCCGATGACATTTTAATATACATCTCTAATACCGTTATTAACATCCCTAAACTGATGACAAGTATTGACCAATTTAGCTCCTTCTCTGGCTATAAGATGAACGCCTCGAAATCCGAACTTCTCTGGATTAAACAATCCAAGGATTCTCTTCTGGATATACCCTTCAGAGTAGAGACTGGTTCTTTCAGGTATTTGGGTATATGGATGTCATCTAACCCAGACCTGTGGTATAATCTTAATATTCTCCCAGTACTGAAAAAAATCAAAGAAAATCTGAAAAATTGGCAAAACCTTCCACTGTCCCTATCCGGGCGTATTGCCCTTTATAAAATGGTTTGTCTTCCTAAACTACTTTACGTCCTACAAAATACCCCTTTGATTCTTAAGGAAATAGACGTTTTAACCTTTAACACCACTCTAAGAAAATTTATATGGCAGGGCAAAAAGCCCAGAATCTCCTTAACTAAATTAGCTCTCCCCAAAAAACATGCGGGATTGGCTCTGCCAGATATCAAGATATATAATTATGTTTTCTTGACTCGCCTGATCTTGGATTGGATATCCGAGAGAGATTATGTTACCAATAACGAACTTGAGAAGAACATAATCTCCCCATAGGTCTCTTCTGCAATTATTCATTGTACCATTAGTTCCCTACCTAGAGAGGTGAAGAGAATGAAAACCAGAGTTTATCCACTCCAAGCCTGGTGGAAAGTGTGTAAACTGCTTAACGTTGAACATCGTGTCCAAATTCTTGCCACTAATAGGTAACCCCCAATTCCAAGCCAGACTTTACTCACCCCTTTTTCAAAGATGGAAGTCCTTGGGTCTTATTAAAATCTCTCAATTATTGGATTTTGACAGGAAATGTATAAAATCATTTGGTTCTTTAAGAGAGGAATTCAATCTTCTCCACAAGGAGTTTTTCACATATCTCCAAGCAAGGCATTTTGCCTTGAGTCTTGTAAATAACTTTGGTTGGAACTGGACAATGGGGACTATAGAGAAATGGTTACTACTAGCTGAAAATGGGTTTATGTCAATCACTACCAGTTATTCAGATTTAAGTTCTATAAAAGGAGATTCGAATTTGGAAAAAATCTCCACAAATTGGGCGACAGCCTTATCGCAGAACACTGGAGATATTAGTTTAATTAAATTCTCATTAGCCGAGGTCTCATGAATTACTCTCTCCTCCACCTGGAGAGAATCACATATAAAGCTGTTACGTATGACCTTTTTCACTCCTGAGAGAGGCTCCAGGTGTGGGAACTTGGACTTTAATTGTTGCCCTAGATGCTCCTTACCCTCGGACAATCTTATACACATGTTTTGGGATTGCCCCAATATTCAACAGCTCTGGATGAAAATACAATATTGGCTTAGGGCAATGGGAGCCTCCCCTCCGACTCTATCACCACTACATATAATATACCTCTGGAAGGACTCGGAAGACCATACCATAAACACAAAGATTGTTAATTTAGCTATATTAGCAGTAAGATACCTAATCCTCAAAAAATGGAAAAATAGGGCAACCCCCAGTATCCAAGAGGTCAAAAATTGCCTTAAAAAACAGTGTATTCTTGAACAGATAGACACAAACCTTAATGATGAAAAAGATGTTATTGTATTTTTTAGAAAATGGTCAGTCTTTATTAAATCCCTCCCCTTGAGTGAAATTGAATACCTAATTTACCCATTTAGAAACTCAGAATTAGTCTTGTTGGGTCTATGGTAATAACTTAGTTCTGAAAATTGAGGAAAGTGGGAAAAAGGGGAAGAGAGAAAATTATTTTTTTTTTATTTTTTTTATTTTTTTTTTAATTATTATTTCTCTGTCTGTTTTGTGTGTAGAAAACTAACACCTAGATTTAGAGTTTTGTCGGTAACGACCCGCGTAGCTAACGCATGCTTTTTTTCCCCGCACCTTTTAAATACCACTGGTATTTAGGGTTCACATAATGGCAGGGTTTTCAGTGCGTTAGGCTCCAAAAAAGGAGTGTAGAGCATAATTTAACGCCACTGCAACTCTAGATACCAGCGGTGCTTACGGACGCGGCCAGCTTCAAAAACGTGCTCGTGCACGATTCCCCCATAGGAAACAATGGGGCTGTTTGAGCTGAAAAAAAACCTAACACCTGCAAAAAAGCCGCGTTCAGCTCTTAACGCAGCCCCATTATTTCCTATGGGGAAAAACTTCCTACGTCTGCACCTAACACTCTAACATGTACCCCGAGTCTAAACACCCCTAACCTTACACTTATTAACCCCTAATCTGCCGCCCCCGCTATCGCTGACACCTGCATAATTTTTTTAACCCCTAATCTGCCGCTCCGTAAACCGCCGCTACTTACATTATCCCTATGTACCCCTAATCTGCTGCCCCTAACACCGCCGACCCCTATATTATATTAATTAACCCCTAATCTGCCCCCAACAACGTTGCCTCCACCTGCCTACACTTATTAACCCCTAATCTGCCGACCGGACCGCGCCTCTATTATAATAAAGTTATTAACCCCTAATCTGCCTCACTCCCGCCTCAATAACCCTATAATAAATAGTATAAACCCCTAATCTGCCCTCCCTAACATCGCCGACACCTAACTTCAAACATTAACCCCTAATCTGCCGACTGAAGCTCACTGCTATTCTAATAAATGTATTAACCCCTAAAGCTAATTCTAACCCTAACCCTAACACCCCCCTAAATTAAATATAATTTAAATCTAACGAAATAAATTAACTCTTATTAAATAAATTATTCCTATTTAAAGCTAAATACTTACCTGTAAAATAAACCCTAATATAGCTACAATATAAATTATAATTATATTATAGCTATTTTCGGATTTATATTTATTTTACAGGTAACTTTGTATTTATTTTAACCAGGTACAATAGCTATTAAATAGTTAAGATCTATTTAATAGCTAAAATAGTTAAAATAATTACAAAATTACCTGTAAAATAAATCCTAACCTAAGTTACAATTAAACCTAACACTACACTATCAATAAATAAATTAAATAAAATACCTACAATTATCTACAATTAAACCTAACACTACACTATCAATAAATTAATTAAATACAATATCTACAAATAAATACAATGAAATAAACTAACTAAAGTACAAAAAATAAAAAAGAACTAAGTTACAAAAAATAAAAAAATATTTACAAACATTAGGAAAATATTACAACAATTTTAAACTAATTACACCTACTCTAAGCCCCCTAATAAAATAACAAAGCCCCCCAAAATAAAAAAAATGCCCTACCCTATTCTAAATTAAAAAAGCTCTTTTACCTTACCAGCCCTGAACAGGGCCCTTTGCGGAGCATGCCCCAAAGAATTCAGCTCTTTTGCCTGTTAAAAAAACACATACAATACCCCCCCAACATTACAACCCACCACCCACATACCCCTAATCTAACCCAAACCCCCCTTAAATAAACCTAACACTAAGCCCCTGAAGGTCTTCCTACCTTATCTTCACCATACCAGGTTCACCGATCTGTCCTCGGAAGTGTTGATCCAAGCCCAAGCGGGGGGCTGAAGAGTGACGTCCATCCTCGGGCTGAAGTCTGGATCCAAGCGGCGGCTGAAGAACTCCATCATCGGGCTGAAGTCGGAAGTCCATCATCGGGATGAAGTCTTCTATCAAGCCGCATCTTCAATCTTCTTTCTTCTGGAGCGGAGCGGAGCCATCTTCTTTCCAACCGACGCGGATCCAACCTCTTCAACCGATGCCTACTCGCCGAATGACAGTTCCTTTAAATTACGTCATCCAAGATGGCGTCCCTCGAATTCCGATTGGCTGATAGGATTCTATCAGACAATCGGAATTAAGGTAGGAATATTCTGATTGGCTGATGGAATCAGCCAATCAGAATCAAGTTCAATCCGATTGGCTGATCCAATCAGCCAATCAGATTGAGCTCGCATTCTATTGGCTGTTCCGATCAGCCAATCGGATTGAACTTGATTCTGATTGGCTGATTGGCTGATTCCATCAGCTAATCAGAATTTTCCTACCTTAATTCCGATTGGCTGATAGAATCCTATCAGCCAATCGGAATTAGAGGGACGCCATCTTGGATGATGTCCCTTAAAGGAACCGTCATTCGTCGGGAAGTCGTCGGAAGAAGAAGATGGGTCCACGGTGGAGGTCTTCAAGATGGAGCCGGTCGTCATCGGATGAAGATAGAAGATGCCGCTTGGATCAAGATGGTTGCCGGTCCGGATCGCCTCTTCTTCCCGGATAGGATGAAGACTTCGGAGCCTCTTCTGGACCTCTTCAGCCGCCGGATTATGGATCGCCAGCCCCCGCTTGGACTTGGATGAAGATTTTGGAGCCTGGAACGATCGGTGATACCTGGTATGGTGAAGATAAGGTAGGAAGATCTTCAGGGGCTTAGTGTTAGGTTTATTTAAGGGGGGTTTGGGTTAGATTAGGGGTATGTGGGTGGTGGGTTGTAATGTTGGGGGGGGGTATTGTATGGTTTTTTTTACAGGCAAAAGAGCTGAATTCTTTGGGGCATGCCCCGCAAAGGGCCCTTTTAAGGGCTGGTAAGGTAAAAGAGCTTTGAACTTTTGTAATTTAGAATAGGGTAGGGCATTTTTTTATTTTGGGGGTCTTTGTTATTTTATTAGGGGGCTTAGAGTAGGTGTAATTAGTTTAAAATTGTTGTAATATTTTTCTAATGTTTGTAAATATTTTTTTTATTTTTTGTAACTTAGTTCTTTTTTATTTTTTGTACTTTAGTTAGTTTATTTCATTGTATTTATTTGTAGATATTGATAGTGTAGTGTTAGGTTAGGATTTATTTTACAGGTAATTTTGTAATTATTTTAACTATTTTAGCTATTAAATAGTTCTTAACTATTTAATAGCTATTGTACCTGGTTAAAATAATACAAAGTTACCTGTAAAATAAATATAAATCCTAAAATAGCTATAATATAATTATAATTTATATTGTAGCTATATTAGGGTTTATTTTACAGGTAAGTATTTAGCTTTAAATAGGAATAATTTATTTAATAAGAGTTAATTTATTTTGTTAGATTTAAATTATATTTAACTTAGGGGGGTGTTAGTGTTAGGGTTAGACTTAGCTTTAGGGGTTAATCCATTTATTACAGTAGCGGCGAGATTCAGTCAGCAGATTAGGGGTTAATAATTGAAGTTAGGTGTTGGCGATGTTAGGGAGGGCAGATTAGGGTTTAATACTATTTATTATAGGGTTATTGAGGCGGGAGTGAGGCGGATTAGGGGTTAATAACTTTATTATAGTAGCGGTGTGGTCCGCTCGGCAGATTAGGGGTTAATAAGTGTAGGCAGGTGGAGGCGACGTCGAGGGGGGCAGATTAGGGGTTAATAAATATAATATAGGGGTCGGCGGTGTTAGGGGCAGCAGATTAGGGGTTCATAAGGATAACGTAAGTGGCGGCACTTTGCGGTCGGCAGATTAGGGGTTAATAAGTGTAGGCAGGTGGAGGCGATGTTGTGGGGGGCAGGTTAGGGGTTAATAAATATAATATAGGGGTTGGCGGTGTTAGGGGCAGCAGATTAGGGGTACATAAGTATAACGTAGGTGGCGGTCGGCAGATTAGGGGTTAAAAAAATGTAATCGAGTGGCGGTGATGTGGGGGGACCTCGGTTTAGGGGTACATAGGTAGTTTATGGGTGTTAGTGTACTTTAGAGCACAGTAGTTAAGAGCTTTATAAACCGGCGTTAGCCCAGAAAGCTCTTAACTACTGACTTTTTTCTGCGGCTGGAGTTTTGTCGTTAGATTTCTAACGCTCACTTCAGACACGACTCTAAATACCGGCGTTAGAAAGATCCCATTGAAAAGATAGGATACGCAATTGACGTAAGGGGATCTGCGGTATGGAAAAGTTGCGGCTGGAAAGTGAGCGTTAGACCCTTTAATGACTGACTCTAAATACCAGCGGTAGCCCAAAACCAGCGTTAGGAGCCTCTAACGCTGGTTTTGACGGCTACCGCCCAACTCTAAATCTAGGCCTAAGGAAAGGAAAAAAGAAAAAGAAAAAAATATTCCAACAGATAAATTATAAAGATTTGGGAATGATAATTAATTTTACAGAATGAGAGGTTTTTTGGTTTAAAGATACTAGAGAGGTGTTTCCTCTTTTTGGTTTCTTCTTCTGTTAGCAGTATACTAGGTATATTTTGTTTTTGAATATGCATCAATATTTTGTTATTACCGTGTATATCATTGTTCTTTTCATTTCGGTTCCCCGACTGAAAATGTACGCTGAATTTAAAGTGTTTATATCTGTTGGAATCTAATAAAAATATTAAAAAAAAAAAAAAAATTGCATGTTCTTTCTAAATCATGAAAGAAAATATTTGGGTTTCATGTCCCTTTAAGCTTCCTTTTGGTTATGACAATCAAGATCACATTAAAAAATAAATTTAAATAAATGTGTTTTTTGTGCTGCTGCTGACATACACAAATGCTACTGAAGGGCTGTCTTGAGGGGAGGGCCAACCCGGCAGCTTCCTGGGGCGTCAGGGATTAGGGCTGGTGCTTGGGGTGTAAAAGTGCTATCCCTCTGTGCTTCCCCCCATCCTGAGCAGCCTCCTCCTTCCCCCTTCAATCACAGCGGACGAGGCCGTCACTTTCTTAAAGTGAAGGACAGCACAAGACAGAGAGTGGAAACAGCTGCAGAGAGCAGCATGTGAAGAAGATAAATCCATCTTTTTTCGGTAAGTAAAACATTTTATAGATAAAAAAAATATAATTAATCCAGAAAATATATATATAGTTTACACTATCTATAATAATTTGTAATAATATTTTTTTTAAATATTTGATATTTAATATTTCAATAATACGATATAAGATTAGTAATTCTTCATGTGCACTAACCTCAAGTACAAACCCCAATGTACATTATGCATATTTTACATTCCTATGTTCTTAATATACGGCTAGATTATGAGTTTTGCATTATGGCTGTCCACAAATAGCGAATGCGTAATGTTTATTTGGCACTCTTCGTAACGTAGGTATTACAAGTCTGGAAAGAACGTTGTTATGCATCACGTTAACACGAATACAGCGTTTATTTCACTTGCGTAATCACGGCCGCGTAATGGATTCCCCCTAGAGATCAATGGAAACAGATTTTTCATCTAACACTTGATATTGCGAGAACTACACAGTGCTCTGTCACATTACACATACAACTTAATGGAAACAAATAATAACCATGTCAAATTTACAAACAACAATCGCTCACACAACATAGCAGATTCGCATTCAACATTCACAATTATTTATAACAAATACTATATAACCCTCTCTAATTGGAGCTTCTACTTTATCTATCACTGTGACAGTGATCAAGGCCTGAAATGTACCTGATTAAAGTGTCTCGCCACAGCAGAATCCTTGTTGTAATTCTTGGTATCATTGATGTGCTCCCTAACCCTAGATCTGAGTTCCCTCTTCGTTTGTCCGACGTATTGGAGGGAACACATGCTACATTCAAGTAAATAAACAATAAATTCAGTTCTGCAGTTGGCATAAAAATTGACCACAAAGTTTTCCCTAGTTACAAAGCTTGAAAAGCTATTACTCTGTCTGATAACACCACAAGTGATGCAAGACCTTGCTCCACACTTGAAAGTGCCCTTTTTCCTGAGCCAATTGGCAGCTTGTTTTTTATTGCTAGTAATCCTACTAGGGGCCAATTTGGTTGCTAGGGTAGGTGGTTTTTTGGAGACAAATTTACAGGATTCAGAGATTAATAAATTTGTCAGAAAAATCACTTTGAAAAGGTTTTTTAAGCTACAGGATAAAAGTGTGGATAATGTCATTGACAATACTGATATTGATATTGAGACTGATAGAGTTGCTGACTTCAGATTTGGCGATTTTATAACACTGAATCAATTGAAACAAAATGAGGACATGTTTGGTCCAAAGAACTGTGAAATTCCATCGCCAAGTAGGAAGCCATCTGAATTCTATCCTACTTTTGCCAGGGGTCATGTAATCAATCTCTTTCAGAAAAAGGTACAGAAGGAACTATTAGAAATAGAGACCACTGCTAGACAACGCATAGTACATTCTAATCTTACCAAAGGTGAAAAAATAGCCCTTCAAAAATTACAATCAAACAATAACATCGTTATCAGGGCGTCAGATAAGGGTGGCAATGTAGTGGTCCTTGATAAGGACTACTACATTGAGGAAGCAAAACGCCAACTGGCCGATGGCAATACGTACAGAAGACTAGAGAGTAACCCCACTACTGTATTTAAATCTAAGTTACGCCATTTAATTGAACAAGGCATTGCATTAAACATCTTTTCAGAAGAACAAGCAGAGTCATTGATTCCCACACACCCAATCACCCCTATATTTCACCATGTGCCCAAAACACATAAAGATATTCAATGTCCCCCGGGGAGACCAATCATATCGGGGATTGGCTCAATGTTTGAGCCATTGTCTGAATGGGTGGACTCAATTTTGCAGCCCCTTGTTCAGGATATTAATAGCTATTTGAGGGATTCAACACACCTCATTAGCTATCTTGAAAATACCAGGTGGTGTAAAGGTTTCAGATGGGTAGTTGTTGATGCTACGGCATTATATTCAAGTATCCCACATGCTTTGGGGATTAAGGCATTACAATATGCCTTAAGTTCCAGGACACAATATTCTGTTGAATTTATTATTTTTTTCTGCGAAACTGTGGAGTTCCTACTCAAACATAATTTCTTTATGTTTGATGGCATTTATTTTTTACAGGTATGTGGCACGGCGATGGGGGCTAAGTTTGCCCCCTCGTTTGCCAATCTATTTGTCGCATGGTGGGAAGATATGTACCTATACACCACCCTAAATCCTTTTGCAGATTCAATTATTAAATACATGAGATTTATCGATGACTTGATTTTTATAGTACAAGATCCGCTAGACTTTAATAACTTTTTAAACTATCTTAATGACAATGAGCTGAATCTCAGATTTACGGGACAAATAGATTCATACAAAGCATGTTTTTTGGATTTAATACTAACTGGTGATACTGAGACTAGTATCATACTTACTGATACTTTTCGTAAGCCCACAGCAGGGAATACTATACTCCACGCTAAGTCATGTCATCCTCCCCATCTTATCCACTCTATTTCGAGAGCTCAATATATTCGTATGAGGAGGAATACTAATTCTGACAGTAACTTTCATACCCAGTCAGCGGATCTCACTAATAGGCTTAAGATGAGGGGCTATTCAGAAAAAGAGCTACAGAAATCATTTGATAGTATCAGAGATAAAAAACAATCAGAAGTTATTGGTCATAAAAAGGAGAGGAGCAAATTTAATAGAGATTCTGTGGTACTCTCAACGGAATACTCCAAACAATTTTATGACATCTGTAAAATTTTAAAAAATAATCTCCATATTTTGAATGGAGATGAACTTCTGTATAATATCTCTGAATCCTGTAAATTTGTCTCCAAAAAAACACCTACCCTAGCAACCAAATTGGCCCCTAGTATGATTACTAGCAATAAAAAACAAGCTGCCAATTGGCTCAGGAAAAAAGGCACTTTCAAGTGTGGAGCAAGGTTTTGCATCACTTGTGGTGTTATCAGACAGAGTAATAGCTTTTCAAGCTTTGTAACTAGGGAAAACTTTGTGGTCAATTTTTATGCCAACTGCAGAACTGAATTTATTGTTTATTTACTTGAATGTAGCATGTGTTCCCTCCAATACGTCGGACAAACGACGAGGGAACTCAGATCTAGGGTTAGGGAGCACATCAATGATACCAAGAATTACAACAAGGATTCTGCTGTGGCGAGACACTTTAATCAGGTACATTTCACTCATGAGGCCTTGATCACTGTCACAGTGATAGATATAGTAGAAGCTCCAATTAGAGGGGGGAATAAATGCAAACTATTACAGAAATGTGAGTTATACTGGATACACAAACTCAAAACTATAACTCACTCAGATTTAAATAGAGAGTGGGATATGTCTTACTACTTTGAATAAGTGGCTTTCTTTATTTGATTTTCTTACTCATATTTTATTTACTCTAATGCACAGTATTTCATGTTGGGATTGCATAATATTTACTCTAAATGAATAGTTTTGGTATACTCAACACTCTAAATATTACAAAAGGGTCACCTATGTATAATTTTGTATCCATGTGCCCAAAACACATAAAGATATTCAATGTCCCACGGGGAGACCCATCATCTCGGGGATTGGCTCAATGTTTGAGCCATTGTCTGAATGGGTGGACTCAATTTTGCAGCCCCTTGTTCAGGATCTTAATAGCTATTTGAGGGATTCAACATACCTCATTAGCTATCTTGAAAATACCAGGTGGTGTAAAGGTTTCAGATGGGTAGTTGTTGATGCTACGGCATTATATTCAAGTATCCCACATGCTTTGGGGATTAAGGCATTACAATATGCCTTAAATTCCAGGACACAATATTCTGTTGAATTTATTATTTTTTTCTGCGAAACTGTGGAGTTCCTACTCAAACATAATTTCTTTATGTTTGATGGCATTTATTTTTTACAGGTATGTGGCATGGCAATGGGGGCTAAGTTTATATACACCACCCTAAATCCTTTTGCAGATTAAATTATTAAATACATGAGATTTATTGATGACTTGATTTTTATAGTACAAGATCCGCTAGACTTTAATAACTTTTTAAACTATCTTAATGACAATGAGCTGAATCTCAGATTTACGGGACAAATAGATTCATACAAAGCATGTTTTTTAGATTTAATACTAACTGGTGATACTTAGACTGGTATCATACTTACTGATACTTTTCGTAAGCCCACAGCAGGGAATACTATACTCCACGCTAAGTCATGTCATCCTCCCCATCTTATTCGCTCTATTCCGAGAGCTCAATATAATCGTATGAGGAGGAATACTAATTCTGACAGTAACTTTCATACCCAGTCAGCGGATCTCACTAATAGGCTTAAGATGAGGGGCTATTCAGAAAAAGAGCTACAGAAATCATTCAATAGTGTCAGAGATAAAAAAACAATCAGAAATTATTGGTCATAAAAAGGAGAGGAGCAAATTTAATAGAGATTCTGTGGTATTCTCAACGGAATACTCCAAACAATTTTATGACATCTGTAAAATTTTGAAAAATAATCTCCATATTTTGAATGGAGATGAACTTCTGTATAATATCTCTGAATCCTGTAAATTTTGTTGTTTGGCTCAGGAAAAAAGGCACTTTCAAGTGTGGAGCAAGGTCTTGCATCACTTGTGGTGTTATCAGACAGAGTAATAGCTTTTCAAGCTTTGTAACTAGGGAAAACTTTGTGGTCAATTTTTATGCCAACTGCAGAACTGAATTTATTGTTTATTTACTTGAATGTAGCATGTGTTCCCTCCAATACGTCGGACAAACGACGAGGGAACTCAGATCTAGGGTTAAGGAGCACATCAATGATACCAAAAATTACAACAAGGATTCTGCTGTGGCGAGACACTTTAATCAGGTACATTTCACTCATGAGGCCTTGATCACTGTCACAGTGATAGATAAAGTAGAAGCTCCAATTAGAGGGGGGAATAAATGCAAACTATTACAGAAACGTGAGTTATACTGGATACACAAACTCAAAACTATAACTCCCTCAGGTTTAAATAGAGAGTGGGATATGTCTTACTACTTTGAATAAGTGGCTTTCTTTATTTGAGTTTCTTACTCATATTTTATTTACTCTAATGCACAGTATTTCATGTTGGGATTGCATAATATTTACTCTAAATGAATAGTTTTGGTATACTCAACACTCTAAATATTACAAAAGAGTCACCTATGTATAATTTTGTATCCCAATTTGAAATACACTCTAGTGGGCTTCAAATTTATTGATTATTTATTATTATTTTTTCAATGTGACTATGGCTTCTTTTTGATATATATACATTTATAGCAGCAATTTCAATCTATATGCTACAGTAAGCCCAATTGTGTATTTATATTATCTCATTTTGTTTTAAGAAAGCTTTTTGTTTAAGTTTAAATAACAGCTGTTTTTCGCTTTAGGTATTATTTACTGTTTAATTTAATTTAATTAAATTTATCTTTGTATTAATGCACTAATACATCTGAGCGATTTTCAGGATGTTTAAATTTTTGCGTATGTTCTATTTGATGCCTTTCAACATTTGTAGCTGGCCTTCTCTTTCTTTCTCTTTTCCATGTGTCTCCCTCTCTCTCTCCTTAAGTGCATAGGTTTTTATGTACTGTCTTTTTAAATTGTACTTAGCATACTATTGGGTATGGCTCCTTTAAAAGGAAGGGGCCATACCATGAACACCTGTCCTATGATTAACTGCCGTGTTTGGCACGAAACATGTTAGGATGTTCTGTCTGCTTAGCCTGCTTTTACCTTGTTTTTAAACTGCAATAATACATTTTGGATTTTTATAAACCGAACCGCTAGTGCAGCTGATCACCTTTTTTTCTTTTTTTTTTTATTTTTTTTTTTTATTTGCAGTCCAAAAAATTATGGCCTAGATTTAGAGTTGGGCGGTAGCCGTCAAAACGCTCCTAACGCTGGTTTTGGGCTACCGCCGGTATTTGGAGTCAGTCAGGAAAGGGTCTAACGCTCACTTTCCAGCCGCGACTTTTCCATACCGCAGATCCCCTTACGTCATTTGCGTATCCTATCTTTTCAATGGGATCTTTCTAACGCCGGTATTTAGAGTCGTGGCTGAAGTGAGCGTTAGAAATCTAACGACAAAACTCCAGCCGCAGAAAAAAGTCAGTAGTTAAGAGCTTTATGGGCTAACACCGGTTTATAAAGCTCTTAACTACTGTGCTCTAAAGTACACTAACACCCATAAACTACCTATGCACCCCTAAACCGAGGTCCCCCCACATCGCCGCCACTCGATTAAATTTTTTTAACCCCTAATCTGCCGACCGCCACCTACGTTATACTTATGTACCCCTAATCTGCTGCCCCTAACACCGCCAACCCCTATATTATATTTATTAACCCCTAACTTGCCCCCCACAACGTCGCCGCCAGCTACCTACAATAATTAACCCCTAATCTGCCGACCACAAAGCGCCGCCACCTACGTTATCCTTATGTACCCCTAATCTGCTGCCCCTAACACCGCCGACCCCTATATTATATTTATTAACCCCTAATCTGCCCCCCTTTTCTAATGTTTGTAAATATTTTTTTATTTTTTGTAACTTAGTTCTTTTTTATTTTTTGTACTTTAGTTAGTTTATTTAATTGTATTTATTTGTAGATATTGTATTTAATTAATTTATTGATAGTGTAGTGTTAGGTTTGATTGTAGGTAATTGGAGGTATTTTATTTAATTTATTTATTGATAGTCTAGTGTTAGGTTTAATTGTAACTTAGGTTAGGATTTATTTTACAGGTAATTTTGTAATTATTTTAACTATTTTTGCTATTAAATAGTTCTTAACTATTTAATAGCTATCGTACCTGGTTAAAATAAATACAAAGTTACCTGTAAAATAAATATAAATCCTAAAATAGCTACAATATAATTATAATTTATATTGTAGCTATATTAGGGTTTATTTTACAGGTAAGGATTTAGCTTTAAATAGGAATAATTTATTTAATAAGAGTTAATTTATTTCGTTAGATTTAAATTATATTTAACTTAGGGGGGTGTTAGTGTTAGGGTTAGACTTAGCTTTAGGGGTTAATCCATTTATTAGAGTAGCGGCGAGATTCGGTCGGCAGATTAGGGGTTAATAATTGAAGTTAGGTGTCGGCGATGTTAGGGAGGGCAGATTAGGGGTTAATACTATTTATTATAGGGTTATTGAGGCGGGAGTGAGGCGGATTAGGGGTTAATAACTTTATTATAGTAGCGGTGCGGTCCGCTCGGCAGATTAGGGGTTAATAAGTGTAGGCAGGTGGAGGCGACGTTGAGGGGGGCAGATTAGGGGTTAATAAATATAATATAGGGGTCAGCGGTGTTAGGGGCAGCAGATTAGGGGTACATAGCTATAATGTAGGTGGCGATGGTGTACGGAGCAGCAGATTAGGGGTTAATAATAATATGCAGGGGTCAGCGATAGTGGGGGCGGCAGATTAGGGGTTAATAAGTGTAAGGTTAGGGGTGTTTAGACTCGGGGTACATGTTAGAGTGTTAGGTGAAGACGTAGGAAGTGTTTCCCCATAGAAAACAATGGGGTTGTGTTAGGAGCTGAACACGGCTTTTTTGCAGGTGTTTTTTTTTCAGCTCAAATGGCCCCATTGTTTTCTATGGGGGAATCGTGCACGAGCACGTTTTTGAAGCTGGCTGCGTCCGTAAGCACCGCTGGTATCTAGAGTTGCAGTGGCGTTAAATTATGCTCTACGCTCCCTTTTTGGAGCCTAACGCACTGAAAACCCAGCCTATCTGTAAACTCTAAATACCAGCGGTATTTAAAAGGTGCGTGGGAAAAAAAGCACGCGTAGCTAACGCACCCCTTTGACCGCAGAACTCTAAATCTAGGCGTATGATTTTATTTTATTTTTTTTAAATAATCTTTTTATTGAGGTTAGAATTAAGGCAAACAAACTTTTTGAAATGAATAAAATCAGCAATTACAGAGGGATATCAAAATAAAAGATACAATATATAAAAACATGCCAAACCATATCAGAGCCTTACAATGAGTATGATGGGCCAGTTTCGGGCCCGTAAAGGACAAAAAGTAGGCAAGAGGCTCTCTGAAATAACGGACACCACTCACGGATCTCATCAAGGAAACCTCATTTTAGTAGTAAATGCGATAAGTTTACTAAACTTGGGAGGGAGAGTAATGTCAATATTATTTTGAATTGCAAAATATGGTTGTAAGGAAAAAGAAGGGAAATTAGGGTGTGGCATTGACTAGAGAAACCGCGTAGTTAGCCCTCCTAGACTAGGAGGTACATTATGGGGGGGGGAGGGAGGTGGTAGTTTAAGTATAGAAGGCAAGAAGTATATAAACCAAGCTCCACAACTGTTCTAAGAGTTTCACGAGCACCTGAGGTGTCAGAGGACCTATATGAGTGGACTAATTGAAAAATGGGTTAATGCTATACCCTGCAAAGGAGAGCCTAGCTATTCAAGGCATTGAACCTAGGACTGGATAAGTAGCTTGTTTATAATATTATAAAAAGGGAGACTAGATAGAATAGCATTAGTGTAGGTCCAGCCCCCACTAAGGCTTTTTTCTTTTTGCATTCTAGATAACTGTTATAAGAATCATGTGAGACTAGATATCTAATATAGGCAACTAAGTAAATGAAAAGAGAGTCTACTGTTCCCCTAATCATACTAATCATATACCTTGCATACTAAACTAACATATAGCAGGCCTCAAATTATTAACAGTGAGTGCGGTTAATAGGAAAATTATATACCCAATACCTATAAAAAATAAAGACGCTCATCCTATATAGACTTTGCATTAAATGAGATATACAGTACAAAACTATCAATGTATCGTCAAGATATTAAGTGTGTAACAATACTCCACTCTACAGTGGTTTAAGGGACAATCTAATGTGTCAATGCCCAAATTGTTGGAAGTGTGAAATCCCAATAAATAAATATTCTCCAGTCACGCAGAGAACATAACCTTATAAAAATAAGAGCTTATATCCCAGTATTATACTAGACCTTTTGATTTAACGGGAGGGTGGACCATTTAGATATATAGGTATACCTCTGTACAGTACTCGCTTCAACTGCAATTTAAGACAGGGACCTGTATAGATAAGTATATCAAGACACAGAGCAGGGACTCTCACAAGTAAAACATTGGAGCACACCTTCTCATGCATATATGGGAAGTTTAGGAGATCAATGGTCAGTGACATGAGTGAAAAAATAGAATATAAATCTTCCACAGGGCATGGGCCCTATGCCCTGCAGTATCATACTCAGAGTTCCTGTCTTTAGCATAAATGTAAGATCTCTAACATTTAGTGGAGTCCTAATCGACTCAGTCCAGATTAGTCCCAACTTCTCTATCTCTCAGGTGTTGCACTGAATTTCAATAGAGTAGATCTCCTGTAACTAGTATGTCTGTATCATGAGTACAGTGATTGTAATGTGTACCAGGCCTAAGCCCATATTAAGTATTATAAATACGTTTTGAAAATTTAAGTCAGCTCCTAGTGGGTGCACCGGAACATATAGTAGGAATAAGTATTGAATTCTAGCTTTAAAAAACTGGAAGGTATTGGGTCTCGTGAAAAACTTCATAACACAGGAAAATAATGCTTCAACATTTGCGTATTTAAAACTATACACAGCAGCAAACAAAGACAACATGTAAAACATAGTCACAAATTAGGCTGCAGAGAGATCCCTAGGGGTGCACATATTTCTCTCACTGTCGGCACAGAGGTTGCGTCTGAATTATCCAATGCCTCCACGGAGGCCACAGGGACCATATTGCACTGGTTGCAGCGACCCCAGCATTGACCCCCAGCCAGCAAAAAAAACGCTGTTCAAAGCAAGGTCCACTGGTAAACCTTCACCCCAGCGGTCCTGAACATTTCGGCCATCCAGCTCGGTCATATATTCTCCAAAGCGCTTTGGATTGTAAGCCTGCTTCCCTTTACCATCTTGTTGTCCTATCTGCTGTGCGGTGGCATGTGTTGCACTCTCATTCATCAGTATGGTGTTCTGCTCATCCAGTATACAGTCTCTAGAAATTGGCCCATCGATCTGCATCTCAGCAAAGTCAGAGTCCAAAATCAAGTCTTTAGCCCCCTTTATGGCTGCTGAAGCAAAAGTGCGCACTCGCCTGAATAGGTGGCTGTTCGCTCTCTGAACCTCAACTGAGCGGCAATAATCAGGGTTCAATGCGGAAGGCCCCTCTGCGCTCAGCTTGCGGGTAGGTGTAGAAGTCAGCAAGGGTAAGTGGAGTGCAGATCTGAAATCATTTACTAGTTGGAAGGATTGTTGCTTAGTAAGCTTCCAGATTGTTGAGTCCCATGCTATCGCTGTCTCCGTCTCCATATTGTGCAACTGTGGCATCACGGCGTAATAGTCGGGTGTTCTTGAGGATGGCCGCTCCTAGAGTAATTAGGTTGTAGGCCCGCTATGAAAAAGATTAGTTCTGTTTATCAGGATGCTATTTTACTCCACCACTGCGAACACCAAGATCTCTAGAACTCCTGCATTGCCAAAAAATTTTAAGTGTAGGAATCTGAATGGTCAAAAGGGTTATTTTCCAGAGAGTACAGTCAGAGCTACTATGAGATGCGACCGTTCAGTTCCACAGCTGGCTCCTCCCCCGATCACCTTTTTTTCAAATACTATATAACATTTACGCAAAACGAGGATTCAAAAAATACGTTTAGATCTGCATCACTGAACAAAAGAACAAGAAAAACAAATTACACACTAATACACAAACCAAACATTTGCATTGGTGATTAGGAACGATTTTTAAAAATAAAGATTTAGAACAGTTAACAAATACGATACGATCAAAAATAATAATTTAGATTTTGCAATACTAAATTATGATAATGTTATGCAAACGATCACTATGACATCATCGCATTATACACATTCCTTAAAAACATATGTGGATTTAAAAATCAATCTGCGCCTGCGCAAATTCAAACATCTAATCCACATTGCACACATACAAATCGTCACAAACGCACACCTGGACCTCATTTACTTTGCAAACCGGTACATCGTCGTGAAGCATTTTCATAGGGTATATAAGCACGCTCTGAACATGGCTACCTTGACTGTATTGCTTTTTCGAGACAGGTACAGGTCTAGGCATTGGAGGTTAGAGATAGTGAGAGACAGCCATAGAAATAGTGAGAGAGAGAGATAGTGAGAGAGAAAGTGAGAGAGAGAGATAGTGAGAGAGAGAGAAAGTGTGTGTGTGAGAGAGAGAGAGAGAGAGAGAGAGAGATAGTGACAGATAGAGTGTGAGAGAGAGTTGTATTTGTGTACGAATCTGTCCGGGTGAGTGTGCGAGTGCTGCTTTGTTTTTCATTCCTTACACATAGTTAAACATTTTTACTTTCATTTACACGCAAACACATTCAATACATCCATACACATACCAGTAACACTACATACACACACATACACTCCATATACCATTCCCTTTAAACAATTACCCATCCCATAGTTATATTTTGTTAATTTTAGACCAACTTATTGTTTACACACACTTATTTGGTCCTTTTTTTATGTTTGTCTGTTTATTACTACCCCTTACCCTATTTTTCTAGTACCCATTCACACTTTGAGAACTTTTTACTTTTGTTTATTATTTTGACCCCCCTTTGATTTGTGAATTTTCACCTTCTGAAAAGGTATGGCAGGAAGGAGTAGGGAAGAGATTAGTGACAAGATTAGGGAGGAGATTAGGCAGCAGATTAGGGATGAGATGAGGCAGGAGATTAGGGAGGTGAATAGGGAGGAGAGTGGTAGCGGGAGGGTGGATAGGTCCGGGTGGGTGGGGCAAGCCAAATTGTTTAAAGATGAACAAGTGGCTGGGCCCAGTGGAACAAGGCAGGAGCACAGAGAGGGCACAATACAGTCCGGAGAACAGAGGCTCACATCACAAGGGAAGCCCAGGCAGAGGGAGGAGATGTATACCACGGAGGAGAAGGAAGCCCTTATAATGGCCTATATGGAGAGGGCTAGGAGGCTGCAGGCACCAAAGGCCACCCCTTTAGTGAAGAAAATGTTGTGGCCAGAGATCAGGGATGCTGTCAATGCAGTGGGGGAGTTCAGGAGGGACTTAAAATCTATACAGCACCACTACCGGGAGTCCAAAAGCGAGCTCAAGAAAAAAATGTTAAGGGAGAGGCAAGCGAATACTGGGACCGGTGGTGACCCGGAGCAGACATTCATCTACAGCTGCTGGGAGGAAATGATGCATCCCAACATCTCCAAGGTGGCCCTAGTGGGGATCGAAGGAGGGATCGATACTGGGAACCCACCCTTCTCATCTTCTGGTAAGGACATTTACTAATCTCTTTTCATCCACCTAATAACGCATTTACACTCAAAATAAATTATGGATATGGCTAACTCAATTACTCTTTTTTAAACATTATTCTGAAAAAACGCAGACAGAATTACCTTGAGAAAGATGGATTTGAAGAAAAGCTATCACATTAGTATCTAGTCTCCAGATTATGTGTGCATTTAAATATATTTAAGAAGCACACAAAAATACATTAATGATGACCATCTAGTGATCCAAAAGACGGGTTTCAAATACGTAAATCGTAATGATTTATTTTGGATACAATGTAATTACTAAGGCAGCCTCATTAATACACTTTCAAATTTACATCTGTATTTGAAACCATGCTAATATCTCTTATTTCTTTAATTTTAAAATACACAGAGTCTGAGGCCGGTGAGGAGGAAACACAGCAGGAACATGCTCCTCCTTCACCCAGACATACAGGTCGAGTACTTTTGGTTAGTTTTAGTTTTTTTGGGACTGTTTTTCGTTTGTTTAATGTATATGCTTCTCCAAATAGGGTAGAACGTTTGCTTAATTTTGAAACTTTAAAGTTTTTTCTGCCAGGTCGAGAGCCAACTTTTTTGGTTGGGGATTTTAATTATATTATTAAGAATGGGGGCAGAGAGGGTGGGAGTGATTGTAGGGTGGATAGCTCAGGGAAGTTTTTACTTGATTTGCTTAAATCTTTCGGTTTGAAGGATGCCTTCTGTTTCTTTTTCAGGGGACGGTTTTACTTTCTTTAGTGATAGTGGTGGGATAAAATCTCGAATTGATTTTTATTTTTTATCTAAATTTTTATGTGTTGATGATTTTTCTTTAAAGCGGATGCCCTTTATGGATCATGCCCTTTTGATGTGTAAGGTGAATTGTGATTTGAAGATCAAGTATGGGAAGGGTTTTTGGAAACTGAATGTGGATTTGTTAGAAGATGAGAAGTTTAAGCGTCAGTTTGTTTGGATGTATGAAAGGTGGCGTGAAAGAAAATGTGATTTTAGTAATGTGCTTATGTGGTGGGAATGGTTGAAGGTGGAAATAAAGAGGTTTTTTATTAAGAAAGGCTGTGAGAAAGCTAGAATGGAAAGGGAGTTGTATGATAAATGGTATCTGAGGTTGTTGTATTTGTATGAATTGAGAAATTGTGGTATTGATGTGCATGAGGAAATTGCTGAAGCAAGAAAGATAATTAAAAAGTGTATGCATGAAAAAGGAAAGAACATTGTTTTTATGGCAAGATTGGAGAAAATGGAAAAGGATGAGTCTTGTAGTAAATATTTTTTTAAGAAAGTTTTTGAAGGAAAGACTGGTTTTGTTAGTGTTTTTGATAAGGTTGAGTGTGAAGTTTATGGTACGGATGGTGTTTTGCGTGAAGTTCATGAGTTTTACAGTGAGCTGTATAAAGAAAAAACAAGAGATGTTTTATTGGAAAATTAGTTGTTGGAAAACATTGAGGTTAAGTTGGAAAAATATGATAATGATTTGTTAGAAAGGGATCTAAGTTTGGATGAGATTGCAGAGGTTGTTAGGAGTTTTAAGAATGGTAAGGTACCTGTTTGTGATGGTTTGCCTGTTGAATTTTATACTTGTTTTTGGAATTTGATTGGGGTTGATATGTTGGATGTTAATAAGTTTGTTTTTAGAATGAATGTTTTACCTGTTTCAATGAGGAAAGGTTTGATTGTTTTGTTATCTAAAAAGGGTGATAAGAGAGATTTGAGGAATTGGAGGCCAATTACGTTGCTGAATGTTGACTATAAGGTTATTGCAAAGGTGTTGGCAAATAGAATGCGTAGAGTGATTGGTAAGGTTGTGGGTGAAGAGAAAGTGTGTGCTGTTCCTGGGCGTCAGATTTGTGAAAGTTTGTTGTTACTACGTGATGTACTGTGGTATGTGAGGGAGAGGATGAGGTCTGTTGCTGTTGCTATTGTGGATTTTGAAAAAGCGTATGATAGGGTAGTGCATGATTTTACGTTTCATGTTTTAGAACGTTTAGGTTTTTCTGGTAAGATTATTGGATGGTTTAAATTTTTGTATAGTGATATTGTGAGTCAAGTCCAGGTTAATGGTTTTTTGACTGAGGAATTGTGTGTTAAATCTGGAGTGCGTCAAGGATGTCCTTTGTCTCCTGTGTTATTTGTATGTGTCATTGAGCCATTATTAACTAGTTTGAGGAAGGATAAATTAGTTAGAGGTGTGAGTGTTCCTGGTAGTAATGGAAGGTGTTTAAAAGTGATTGGGTATATGGATGATGTGAGTGTGGTATGTGAGACTCAGGCTGGTTTGAGGAGGGTGAAAACTTTAGTTGAATGTTTTTGTATGGCAAGTGGTTTCAGAGTTAATTGGAATAAGTGTAAAGTTAAAGTTTTTGGTAATGATAGGGAGATTGATTCCTGTGGATGGCCTGTGACTGAAGGTGCAATTGAGGTGTTGGGTGTGAAATTTGATGTGGATTTGAAAGGCTTGGAAAGTTGGGAGAATGTTTTTGATAAAGTGAGTAGAAAACTTCAGTTTTGGTCTTTAAGGACTTTATCTTTGGAAGGAAAAATGTTAGTTATTAAATTGGTTTGATCCCTATTATGTTATATTTGGCGTTAGTTTTTCCGCCATCTGAGAGGATTTTTCGGAGAATTTTGAGAGTGTTGTTTTCTTTTTTCTGGAGTTCTGGTATGGAGCGTTTGAAAAGAGATGTTGTTGTTAAGAGTAAGAATGTTGGTGGTAAGGCTTTTCCAAATGTGGAGAGATTTTTGGCTGTGAAATATGTTAGTAGGTGTGTGGTTCTGAGTGGTAAGGATAGCATGGCTGGTTGTATGGTAAAGTATGCTTGTGGAAATGTTTTAAGACGATATGGTTTATTTGAGATTGATAGAAAGAAACCGGTATGTTTTGCTGTTCAGTGGTTTTATGTAAGGGTGGAATGTTGGATTAAAAAATATGGTTTGGAGAATGTTAGTAGTGAGATGTGGTGTGCAAACAGAATGGTGTTGAAAATGTTGGAGAAGAAGGAAGGTCTTGAGTTGATTGGGGGTTTGAATGAAAATGAATGTGTGTTGGTATGGAAAAATGTGTGTAATAAGTATTTGATGAATAGGCAGAAAGATATTAGTTGGATGAGTGTGCATAAGTGTTTGCCAACAAGGGATTTTCAGAGAATGCGTCGTTTAGTGGCTTCAGAAGTGTGTCCTAGAGATGGTTGTTTTCAAAGCAAGAGTGTTATTCATTTGTTTTGGAATTGTGAGTATGCTAGGGATGTTTGGAGAAGTTTGAAAAGGATGATTAAGGGTTTGACTGGAGTGCAGTTTTTTACTTTTAATATGCTGATGTATGGTTTGTGTGGAAGTGGTGTGGAAAAGGAGAAAGCGAAATTGATATGGTTGTTGGCATGTTGTGTGAAGGAGGTGTTGTGGGATGTGCCTAATATTTTTATTTTTAAGAAAGAGGTAGTTACTGTAGGTAATTGTGTGGGTATGATCCGTGGGAAGTTGTTTTTGTATTTTTCTTTTGATAGGAGGCGATATGGGGAATTAGATTCTGAAGGCATCTGAAAGACAAAGAAGTGGAAGGATTGGATTATTTAGTTGTTGTTTTTTTTTGTTTTTGTTTTTTTCTCCAGTTTGTTAACGTCTGTATTTGAAATATGTTTAATTTTATTTTGTGTGATTATTTAAGTTTAATGTTTGCATTTTGATTTTTTTCTGATGACAAAAATTTGGGTCAATATTTCAGTTTTGTAACAAGAGATATTTTGTTTGCATTTGTTATTATGATTTTATTTTGTATATATGCATATATGATTATTTTTCTAATAAAAGAATTGCGAAATGATCGTCTGGGGTTGTTGTTTCTCTTGTTCAGAGAAGAATTTCCTGGAATTTCGGTGCTGGACTGTCATTGGGCAGGGTCAGACTGATATGCTACAGGATATTTTTTCTCTGTGAAGGGGCATAGTGTGCTAAAAGAGTATGCACCCTGAGTGGCACCCTAAAATGAACAGGCACGGAAGTTTTTCTAGCTTTTGTTCTGTCTCAGCTGAGTGCACCTCTCTCTCTTTTTATATTTATGCAAATTTCTCTTGGGTCTCCAGACGTGGACTTCTTGCACACATGCCCTTAGAGAGATGTTACTGCACCTCACTGACAAGGCCCACAGAAGGCTGAAACGATTGTCTGGGGTTGTTGTTTCTCTTGTTCAGAGAAGAATTGCCTAGTATTTCGGTGCTGGACTGTCATTGGGCAGGGTCAGACTGATATGCTACAGAATATTTTTTCCCTGTGAAGGGGCATAGTGTGCTAAAAGAGTATGCACCCTGAGTGGCACCCTAAAATAAACAGGCATGGAAGTTTTTCTAGCTTTTGTTCTGTCTCAGCTGAGCGCATCTCTCTCTCTCTCTCTCTCTCTCTCTCTCTCTCTCTCTCTCTCTCTCTCTTTTTATATTTATGCAAATTGCTCTTGGGTCTCCCTAAGAGTAAAAGGGGAAACCAGATGTGGACTCCTTGCACACATGCCATTAGAGAGATGCGACTGCAGCTCACTGACGAGGCCCACAGAAGGCCAAAACAATTGTCTGGGATTGTTGTTTCTTTTGTTCAGAGATGCATTGCCTGGAATTTTGGTGCTGGACTGTCATTGGGCAGGGTCAGACTGATATGCTACAGGATATTTCTTTCATGTAATTGGCAAGAGTCCATGAGCTATTGACATATGGGATATTCAATCCTACCAGGAGGGGCAAAGTTTCCCAAACCTCAAAATGCCTATAAATACACCCCTTACCACACCCACAATTCAGTTTTACAAACTTTGCCTCCTATGGAGGTGGTGAAGTAAGTTTGTGCTAAGATTTCTACGTTGATATGCGCTTCTCAGCATTGTTGAAGCCCGATTCCTCTCAGAGTACAGCGAATGTCAGAGGGACGTGAAGGGAGTATCACCTATTGAATACGATGATTTTTCTAACGGGGGTCTTTTTCATGGGTTCTCTGTTATCGGTCGTAGAGATTCATCTCCTACCTCCCTTTTCAGATCGACGATATACTCTCAAATTTACCATTACATCTACTAAGAACTGTTTTAGCACTGGTTTGGCTATCTGCTATATGTGTATGGGTGTCTTTTGGTAAGTATGTCTTCATTTACTTAAGACACTCTCAGCTATGGTTTGGCACTTTATGTAAATTATATAAAGTTCTAAATATATGTATTGTACTTATATTTGCCATGAGTCAGGTTCATGTATTTCCTTCTGCAGACTGTCAGTTTCATATTTGGGAATATAAACACTTTAAGAAATTTATTTCTTACCTGGGGTTTAGTCTTTTTCAATTTGACTACTTTTTGCATTTGCTGGTATAAGACCCGCGGGTGCGTCAAATGTAGACTTTAATAAATCATTTTTGTCGCGAACTTTTTTGGCGTGGGAAATTACGTTTTGGACGCAACTTCGTCATTTCCGGCGTCATACGTGACATCGAGACCTTTCACACGGCAGCGTCATTAGTGACGCAAGTGTCTCATTTCCGCCAAAAAAGTTTATGTTACGTTGTGCGTCATACTTGGCGCCAATTTTTCTTCATTATTTCAATACCCCATTGTTGTTTGCCTCCTGCTTTCTTTCTATCAAGAGGCCTATGCTTTTGCATTTTTTCCCATTCCTGAAACTGTCATTTAAGGAAATAGATAATTTTGCTTTATATGTTGTTTTTTTCTCTTACATTGAGCAAGATGTCCCAATCTGATCCTGCCTCTGAAGTTTCTGCTGGAACATTGCTGCCTGACATGGGTTCTACAAAAGCTAAGTGCATTTGTTGTAAAATTGTAGAAATTATTCCACCGAATGTCATTTGTAATAGTTGTCATGATAAACTTTTACATGCAGATAGTGTTTCTATCAGTAATAGTACATTGCCAGTTGCAGTTCCTTCAACTTCTAATGTGCATGATATACCTGTAAATTTTAAAGAATTTGTTTCTGATTCTATTATGAAGGCTTTGTCTGCATTTCCACCTTCTAATAAACGTAAAAGGTCTTTTGAAACTTCTCATTTAGCTGATGAAATTTCGAATGACCAGCAACATAATAATTCATCTTCTTCTGATGAAGATCTATCTGAAACAGAAGATCCTTCCTCAGATATTGACACTGACAAATCTACTTATTTATTTAAAATAGAGTATATGCGTTCTTTATTAAAAGAAGTGTTAATTACTTTGGATATTGAGGTAACCAGTCCTATTGACGTTCAGTCTAATAAACGTTTAAATACTGTTTTTAAACCTCCTGTGGTTTCCCCAGGTGTTTTTCCCATTCCTGAGGCTATTTCTGATATGATTTCTAGGGAATGGAATAAGCCAGGTACTTCCTTTATTCCTTCTTCAAGGTTTAAGAGATTGTATCCTTTACCAGCAAAATCTATAGAGTTTTGGGAAAAGGTCCCCAAAGTTTATGGGGCTATTTCTACTCTTGCTAAACGTACCACTATTCCTATGGAAGATAGTACTTCCTTTAGAGATCCTTTAGATAGGAAACTTGAATCTTATCAAAGGAAGGCCTATTTATATTCAGGTCATCTTCTCAGACCTGCTATTTCTTTGGGTGATTTTGCGGCTGCATCAACTTTCTGGTTGGAAACTTTAGCGCAACATGAATTGGATTTGACATATCTAGCATTGTTCGCTTACTGCAACATGCTAATCATTTTATTTGTGATGCAATTTTTGATATAATCAAAATTGATGTTAGATCCATGTCTTTAGCTGTATTAGCTAGAAGAGCTTTATGGCTTAAATCTTGGAATGCTGATATGACATCTAAATCTAGATTACTATCTTTTTCTTTCCAAGGTAATAATTTATTTGGTTCTCAGTTGGATTCTATTATTTCAACTATCACTGGAGGAAAAGGAGTTTTTTTGCCTCAGGATAAAAAACCTAAGGGTAAATCTAAGGCTTCTCACCGTTTTCGTTCCTTTCGTCAGAATAAAGAACAAAAACTCAATCCTCCTCCCAAGGAATCTGCTTCCAGTTGGAAGCCTTCCTCAAATTGGAATAAATCCAAGCCATTTAGGAAACCAAAGTCTGCCCCTAAGTCCGCGTGAAGGTGCGGCCCTCATTCCAGCTCAGCTGGTAGGGGGCAGATTAAGGTTTTTCAAGGATTGTTGGATAAAATCTGTTCAAAATCATTGGATTCAGAGCATTGTCTCTCAAGGGTATTGAATAGGATTCAAAGTAAGACCTCCTGTGAGAAGATTTTTTCTATCACGCATCCCTGTAAATCCAGTAAAAGCTCAGGCTTTTCTGAAGTGTGTTTCAGACCTGGAGTCTTCAGGGGTAATCATGCCAGGTCCTCTTCAGGAACAAGGTTTGGGGTTTTATTCAAACCTATTCATTGTACCAAAGAAAGAAAATTTGTTCAGACCAGTTCTGGATCTGAAAATTTTGAATCGTTATGTAAGAGTACCAACTTTCAAGATGGTGACTATAAGGACTATTCTGCCTTTTGTTCAGCAAGGACATTATATGTCCACAATAGACTTGCAGGATGCATACCTTCATATTCCGATTCATCCAGAACACTTTCAGTTTCTGAGATTCTCTTTTCTAGACAAGCACTACCAATTTGTTGCTCTTCCATTTGGCCTAGCAACAGCTCCAAGAATCTTTTCAAAGGTTCTGGGTGCCCTACTATCTGTAATCAGAGAACAGGGTATTGCGGTGTTTCCTTATTTGGACAATATCTTGGTACTAGCTCAGTCTTTACATACTGCAGAATCTCACACAAATCAACTAGTGTTGTTTCTTCAGAAACATGGTTGGAGGATTAATTTACCAAAAAGTTTCTCGATTCCTCAGACAAGGGTCACCTTTTTAGGCTTCCAAATAGATTCAGTGTCCATGACTCTGTCTCTAACAGACAAGAGACGTTTAAAGTTGGTTGCAGACTGCCGGCAGCTTCAGTCTCAGTCATTCCCTTCAGTGGCTATGTGCATGGAAGTTTTAGGTCTCATGACTGCAGCATCGGACGCAATCCCCTTTGCTCGTTTTCACATGAGACCTCTACAGCTTTGTATGCTGAATCAATGGTGCAGGGATTATACAAAGATATCACAATTAATATCCTTGAATCCCAATGTACGACACTCTCTGACATGGTGGATAGATCACCATCGTTTGGTTCAAGGGTCTTCTTATGTTCGCCCAACCTGGACTGTGATCACAACAGATGCGAGTCTTTCAGGTTGGCGAACTGTTTGGGGATCTCTGACAGCACAAGGGGTTTGGAAATCTCAAGAGGCGAGATTACCAATAAATATTTTAGAACTCCGTGCAATTCTCAGGGCTCGTCATTTCTGGACTCTACTAAAGAGAGAACCGTTCATTTGTTTTCAGACAGACAATATCCCAACTGTGGCTTATGTCAATCAGCAGGGTGGGACTCACAGTCCCCAAGCTATGAAAGAAGTATCTCGGATACTTGCCTGGGCGGAACCCAGCTCCTGTCTAATATCTGCGGTGCATATCACAGGCGTAGACAATTGGGAGGTGGATTATCTCAGCTGCCAAACTTTACATCCAGGGGAGTGGTCTCTCCATCCAGATGTGTTTTCTCAGATTGTTCAGATGTGGGGGCTTCCAGAGATAGATCTCATGGCCTCTCATCTAAACAACAAACTTCCCAGATACCTGTCCAGGGATGTTCAGGCGGAAGCAGTGGATGCGCTGGCACTTGCTTACATCTTTCCGCCTCTAGTTCTCCTTCCAAGAGTGATCTCCAAAATCATCATGGAACAGTCTTTTGTGTTGCTGGTGGCTCCAGCATGGCCACACAGGTTTTGGTATGCGGATCTGGTTCGGATGTCCAGTTGCCCGCCTTGGTCACTTCCGTTACGGCCAGACCTACTATCTCAAGGTCCGTTTTTCCATCAGGATCTCAAATCATTAAATTTGAAGGTGTGGAAATTGAACGATTAGTTCTAAGTCATAGAGGTTTCTCTGACTCAGTGATTAATACTATGTTACAAGCTCGTAAATCTGTTTCTAGAAAGATTTATTATAGAGTTTGGAAGACTTACATTTCGTGGTGTTCTTCTCATAAATTCTCCTGGCATTCTTTTAGAATTCCTAGAATTTTACAGTTTCTTCAAGATGGTTTGGATAAGGGTTTGTCTGCAAGTTCCTTGAAAGGACAAATCTCCTCTCTTTCTGTTTTATTTCACAGAAAGATTGCTATTCTTCCTGATATTCACTGTTTTGTACAGGCTTTAGTTCGTATTAAGCCTGTCATTAAATCAATTTCTCCTCCTTGGAGTCTTAATTTTGTTCTGAAGGCTTTACAGGCTCCTCCATTTGAGCCTATGCATTCTTTGGACATTAAACTACTTTCCTGGAAAGTGTTGTTCCTTTTGGCTATTTCTTCTGCTAGAAGAGTTTCTGAGCAATCTGCTCTTTCTTGTGAGTCTCCTTTTCTGATTTTTCATCAGGATAAGGCAGTTTTGCGGATTTCTTTTCAATTTTTACCTAAGGTTGTGAATTCTAACAACATTAATAGAGAAATTGTTGTTCCTTCCTTGTGTCCTAATCCTAAGAATTCTTTGGAGAGATCCTTACATTCTTTGGATGTGGTAAGAGCTTTGAAATATTATGTGGAAGCTACTAAAAATTTCAGGAAGACTTCCAGTTTATTTGTTTTATTTTCTGGTCCTAGGAAAGGTCAGAAAGCTTCTGCTATTTCCTTGGCTTCTTGGTTGAAACTTTTGATTCATCAAGCTTATTTGGAATCGGGTCAAACCCCGCCTCAGAGAATTACAGCTCATTCTACTAGATCAGTCTCCACTTCATGGGCTTTTAAGAATGAAGCTTCAGTTGATCAGATTTGCAAAGCAGCGACTTGGTCCTCTTTGCATACATTTACTAAATTCTACCATTTTGATGTATTTGCTTCTTCGGAAGCAGTTTTTGGTAGAAAAGTTCTTCAGGCAGCTGTTTCAGTTTGATTCTTCTGCTTTTGATTTAAGTTTTTTTCTTTCAAAGTGAAAAAAACTTATTTTTTGGGTTGTGGATTATGTTTTCAGCGGAATATGGCTGTTTTTATTTTATTCCCTCCCTCGCTAGTGACTCTTGAGTGGAAGACTCCACATCTTGGGTATTGATATCCCATATATCACTAGCTCATGGACTCTTGCCAATTACATGAAAGAAAACATAATTTATGTAAGAACTTACCTGATAAATTCATTTCTTTCATATTGGCAAAAGTCCATGAGGCCCACCGTTTTTATGGTGGTTATGATTTTTTTGTATAAAGCACAATTATTTCCAAATTTCCTTTGTTGATGCTTTCTACTCCTTTCTTTATCACCCCACTGCTTGGATATTCGTTAAACTGAATTGTGGGTGTGGTGAGGGGTGTATTTATAGGCATTTTGAGGTTTGGGAAACTTTGCCTCTCCTGGTAGGATTGTATATCCCATATGTCACTAGCTCATGGACTCTTGCCAATATGAAAGAAATGAATTTATCAGGTAAGTTCTTACATAAATTATGTTTTTTTCTCTGTGAAGGGGCATAGTGTGCTAAAAGAGTATGTACCCTGAGTGGCATCCTAAAATGAACAGGCACGGAAGTTTTTCTAGCTTTTGTTCTGTCTCAGCTGAGTGCATCTCTCTCTCTCTTTTTATATTGATGCAAATTTCTCTTGGGTCTCCCTAAGAGTAAAAGGGGAAACCAGACGTGGACTCCTTGCACACATGCCCTTATAGAGATGCAACTGCACCTCACTGATGAGGCCCACAAAAGGCCCGAAACAATCATCTAGGGTTGTTGTTTCTCTTGTTCAGAGAAGAATTGCCTGGTATTTCGGTGCTGGACTGTCATTGTGCAGGGTCAGACTGATATTCTACAGGATATTTTTTCTCTGTGAACGGGCACAGTGTGCTAAAAGAGTATGCACCCTGAGTGGCACCCTAAAATGAACAGGCACAGAAGTTTTTCTAGCTTTTGTTCTGTCTAGGCTGAGTGCATCTCTCTCTCTTTTTATAATAAAGTACACTAACACCCATAAACTACCTATTAACCCCTAAACCGAGACCCTCCCGCATCGCAAATACTATATTAAATGTATTAACCCCTAATCTGCCGCTCCCGACATCGCCATCACTAGTAAAATGTATTAAACCCTATTCCACCGCTCTCCGACATCGTCACCACTATAATAAAGTTATTAACCCCTATTCCCCCGCACCTTAACATCACCCACACTATAATAAAGATATTTATCCCTATTCCACCGCTCCCCGACATCGCCGCCACTAAATAAAATTATTAACCCCTAAACCTCTGGCCTCCCACATCACTGCCACTAAATAAACCTATTAACCCCTAAACTGCCAGCCCCCCACATCGCAAAAAAACTAAATTAAACTATTAACCCCTAAACCTAACAACCCCCTAACTTTAAATTAAAATTATAAGATTCCTATCTTTAAATAAATAAAATCTTGCCTGGGAAATTAAAAAACCTAAGTTTAAACTATAAATTAATTTAACTTTACTATTATACTAAAATTAAAATAACAATCAATAAAATAAATTAAATTACTCATTAAAAAAACTAACACTACTAAAAAAAAATAATCTACAATTACAAAAAAAAAAAATACTAAATTACAAAAAATAAAAAAATTCTAAAGTACAAAAAATAACAAACACTAAATTACGAAAAATAACAAACTAAATTATCCAAAATAAAAACAATTACACCTAATCTAATAGCCCTATAAAAAATAAAAAGCTCCCCCAAAATAAAAAACTACAATAAACTACCAATAGCCCTTAAAAGGATGTACACGTATTTCTTTCATTCATCCCATTGAATTTGTTTATGTCTCCTCAGTAAAAAGAAATTGGGGGGAAAAAACATAGTTTTAAATGCAATTCAACCAATTATGATCAAAAATGTTTTCAATTTATCATCTTGAAAATATTTCTGTGATTTCCTTTGAGTAATTGTAAAAGCTTTTTTTTTTTAAAGTCATATTTTGAATATAAACCATCCATGAAAGTAGTTTTTAGTCATAAATGCAAATGCAGACAGTTTAACTGGCACTATCCTAACGTTTTCTGCTGAGAATATTGAACCAAACTACTCAGTGGAAGCAGTTCTTAGTTTATGTTTTCAGAATTCGAGATGAGACTTTTAATATCTACATCATGTACCTTCTCATTAATACTGTAATTGCACAACTATTGACACCCTATGTATTTTCTCTGCTTTTTCGGGGGAAAGATATTTGGACAGAATGTAGGTCAGTTAGTATTTCTCTTCTGGAATAAAACAATGTCTCACTAAAGTTATACATCATTTGCATGGCGCCTTTGGCCTAATTTAACTTACCAAATGCTAATCTAGCAACTATTAGACTGAAATTTTTTGTTCCTGCTAGTAAACTGATAGTCCTTTGGGTTGGAATTTTAATAGTGTTCCAGATTTGCGGCCATGTTTAGGTCAGTCTCTTTACATATTTGTAACTCTTTCTTAGTGTTAATTGAGCTTTGCATGGGGAGATTTCTGTGAGACTTATAGGCTGGATATTCTCGACATTCAAATTAACTGGATGGATGATAAACAAGCTCTTGTCCTAAAACACAGGGTGTATTTTGTCTAGGGCGGCAGATTATTTTGGGGGGCAGCACTTTTTGAGTCTCACTACACACACACTTACTACAACAACACATATATGCACACTGCACAACACACGCACACTCTCACCATGTGCACACACCTATACACGCGCCCACTTGAATATGAACATTTACTTTGGAAATGCCATGAAAGTAAAGTCACTTTACACCCTCAACAAAAATATTAGGGCCAAAAAAGGCCTAAAACCTGGGGGGAGTAGAGTTTTCAGTGCCAAGGACAGTTCAAAACCTGAATATGCCACTGTTAAATCAGGACTAGATTTAGAATTTAGTCTATACAATAATTAAATAAAAAGGCTTAATATATTTCTGTGTCCAATAAGAATAATATCCATAAAAGTACTACACGGGTGAAATATAATTATTACTTTGATTTCTTTTCATTCCCTGGTCATATACCACAGTGATACACACAACTCTCATACTAGAGGGTCAATTTATCAAGTTCTGTATGGAGCTTGATGCCCCATGTCTAAAGACCGATGTTCCATAACGCTGCTCCATAACCTGTCCGCCTGGTCTGAAGCGACGGACAGAAATCAACCCGATCGAATACAATCGGATTGATTGGCACCCCCTGCTAGCGGCCAATTGGTCACAAATCTGTAGGGGTGGTATTGCATATGCTGTCTGCATTTATCGATGTGCAGCAGACATGATATGCTACATCGTAACATGTCCGCTCGTACTTTAGTAAATTGACCCCTAGAAGTATAATGAATGTCATACTCCAATAAATAAGGATTTGAGAGGGTTCTGAAAACATGAAAGGTTCTAATCTTATGTTTAGTATATTAAATATAACCCCACCGACAATACATTTGTTTTGTTAAAACAACAAATAAGAAAATATCTACAAAATAACTATCATAAACACACACACTTCTAATAAACATAACATAGATTGATTGTGAGTATAGGGTATTTTTCAACATACTTGTGCTATAAAATATATTTTATAAATATATCGGTCTGAGGCAATAAAGAGAAACATAGTAACATTACATTTTACGGTAGATAAGAACCAAAAAGGCCCATCAAGTCTACCCATATTACATGTTCCTTTTTTCTCTTAGGATAGCCTTATGCATGTCCCAGGCATTTTTTAATTTCTTTTAATTTTCTTTGTGTTTACCACCTCCATTGAAAGTTTGTTCCATTAATCTACCACCCTTTAAAAAAAATGATAGAAAAAATAAAATATCAGGTTTGGATAAAGGAAGCAACCAAACCAAGAGTTATTTTCATGTCCCCTTGTAGCCCACAAGTGAGGTTCTGCTATGTCCTTCTAATGAGCAATGGGATCCATCTTTAGAACTCTTGAGCAGATAAACACTTTCTGTAATTTTCACTGAGGACATATCAGAGATGTACAGCTGACAATACATAATATTTAAATAAGTTATTTTCTTGGACTATCCACTGTGATGCAAACTTTCGGCTAGATTTAGAGTTCTGCGGCCAAAGGGGTGCGTTAGCTACGCATGCTTTTTTTTCCCCGCACTTTTTAAATACCGCTAGTATTTAGAGTTCACAGAAGGGCTACGTTAGGCTCCAAAAAAGGGAGCATAGAGCATATTTACCGCCAATGCAACTCTAAATACCAGCGTTGCTTACGGACGCGGCCAGCTTCAAAAACGTGCTCGTGCACGATTCCCCCATAGAAAACAATGGGGCTGTTTGAGCTGAAAAAAAAACTAACACCTGCAAAAAAGCAGCGTTAAGCTCCTAACGCAGCTACATTGTTTCCTATGGGGAAACACTTCCTAAGTCTGCACCTAACACCCTAACATGTACCCCGAGTCTAAACACCCCTAACCTTACGCTTATTAACCCCTAATCTGCGCCCCCACTATCGCTGACCCCTGCATATTATTATTAACCCCTAATCTGCCACTCCGTACATCGCCGCAACCTACGTTATCCCTATGTACCCCTAATCTGCTGCCCCTAACACCGCCGACCCCTATGTTATATTTATTAACCCCTAATCTGCTGCCCCCGCTATCGCTGACCCCTGCATATTATTATTAACCCCTAATCTGCCGCTCCGTACACCGCCGCAACCTACGTTATCCCTATGTACCCCTAATCTGCTGCCCCTAACACCGCCGACCCCTATATTATATTTATTAACCCCTAATCTGCCGTCCCCAATGTCGCCTCCACCTACCTACAATAATTAACCCCTAATCTGCCGACCGGATCTCACTGCTACTCTAATAAATGTATCTAACCCTAACACTAACACCCCCCTAAGTTAAATATAATTATTCCTATTTAAAGCTAAATACTTACCTGTAAAATAAACCCTAATATAGCTACAATATAAATTATAATTATATTGTAGCTATTTTAGGATTAATATTTATTTTACAGTCAACTTTGTAATTATTTTAACCAGGTACAATTGCTATTAGATAGTTAATAACTATTTAATAGTTACCTAGTTAAAATAATTACAAAATTACCTGTAAAATAAATCCTAACCTAAGTTACAATTAAACCTAACACTACACTATCAATAAATAAATTAAATAAAATACCTACAATTATCTACAATTAAACCCCTAACACTACACTATCAATAAATTAATTAAATACAATACCTACAAATAAATACAATGAAATAAACTAACTAAAGTACAAAAAATAAAAAAGAACTAAGTTACAAAAAATAAAAAAAATATTTACAAACAATGGGGCGTTTTGAGCTGAAAAAAAACCTAACACCTGCAAAAAAGCAGCGTTAAGCTCCTAACGCAGCCCCATTGTTTCCAATGGGGAAACACTTCCTAAGTCTGCACCTAACACCCTAACTTGTACCCTGAGTCTAAACACCCCTAATCTTACGCTTATTAACCCCTACCCTAATCTGCCGCCCCCGCTATCGCTGACTCCTGCATATTATTATTAACCCCTAATCTGCCACTCCGAACACCGCCGCAACCTACGTTATCCCTATGTACCCCTAATCCGCTGCCCCTAACATATTTACAAACATTAGAAAAATATTACAACAATGTTAAACTAATTACACCTACTCTAAGCCCCCTAATAAAATAAGAAAGACCCCCAAAATAAAAAAATGCGCTACCCTATTCTAAAATTAAAATAGAAAAGCTCTTTTACCTTACCAGCCCTGAAAAGGGCCCTTTGCGGGGCATGCCCCAAAGAATTCAGCTCTTTTGCCTGTAAAAAAAAACATACAATACCCCCCCCCCAACATTACAACCCCACCACCCACATACCCCTAATCTAGCCCAAGCCCCCTTAAATAAACCTAACACTAAGCCCCTGAAGATCTTCCTACCTTATCTTCACCACGCCGGGTTCACCGATCGATCCAGAAGAGCCTCCGATGTCTTGATCCAAGCCCAAGCGGGGGCTGAAGATGTCCATGATCCGGCTGAAGTCTTCATCCAAGCGGGAGCTGAAGAGGTCCATGATCGGGCTGAAGTCTTCTATCAAGCGGCATCTTCAATCTTCTTTCTTCCGGATCCATGTTCATCCCGCCGACGCGGAACATCCATCTTCACCGACAACTACCCGACGAATGACGGTTCCTTTAAGGGACGTCATCCAAGATGGCGTCCCTCGAATTCCGATTGGCTGATAGGATTCTATCAGCCAATCGGAATTAAGGTAGGAAAATTCTGATTGGCTGATGGAATCAGCCAATCAGAATCAAGTTCAATCCGATTGGCTGATCCGATCAGCCAATCAGATTGAGCTCGCATTCTATTCAGCCAATAGAATGCGAGCTCAATCTGATTGGCTGATCGGATCAGCCAATCGGATTGAACTTGATTCTGATTGGCTGATTCCATCAGCCAATCAGAATTGTCTTACCTTAATTCCGATTGGCTGATAGAATCCTATCAGCCAATCGGAATTCGAGGGACGCCATCTTGGAGGACATCCCTTAAAGGAACCGTCATTCGTCGGGAAGTCATCGGTGAAGATGGATGTTCCGCGTCGGCGGGATGAACATGGATCCGGAAGAAAGAAGATTGAAGATGCCACTTGATAGAAGACTTCAGCCCGATCATGGACCTCTTCAGCTCCCACTTGGATGAAGACTTCAGCCCGATCATGGACCTCTTCAGCTCCCGCTTGGATGAAGACTTCAGTCGGATCATGGACATCTTCAGCCCCCCGCTTGGGCTTGGATCAAGACATCGGAGGAGCTCTTCTGGATCGATCGGTGAACCCGGCGTGGTGAAGACAAGGTAGGGAGATCTTCATGGGCTTAGTGTTAGGTTTATTTAAGGGGGGTTTGGGTTAGATTAGGGGTATGTGGGTGGTGGGTTGTAATGTTGGGGGGGTATTGTATGTTTTTTTTTACAGGCAAAAGGGCTGAATTATTTGGGGCATGCCCCGCAAAGGGCCCTTTTCAGGGCTGGTAAGGTAAAAGAGCTTTTCTATTTTAATTTTAGAATAGGGTAGGGCATTTTTTTATTTTGGGGGTCTTTGTTATTTTATTAGGGGGCTTAGAGTAGGTGTAATTAGTTTAAAATTGTTGTAATATTTTTCTAATAAAAAATTTTCTAATAAATGGGGCTGCGTTAGGAGCTTAACGCTGCTTTTTTGCAGGTGTTAGGTTTTTTTTCAGCTCAAAACGCCCCATTGTTTGTAAATATTTTTTTTATTTTTTGTAACTTAGTTCTTTTTTATTTTTGTACTTTAGTTAGTTTATTTAATTGTATTTATTTGTAGGTATTGTATTTAATTAATTTATTGATAGTGTAGTGTTAGGTTTAATTGTAGATAATTGTAGGTATTTTATTTAATTAATTTATTGATATTGTAGTGTTAGGTTTAATTGTAACTTAGGATAGGATTTATTTATAGGTAATTTTGTAATTATTTTAACTAGGTAGCTATTAAATAGTTATTAACTATTTAATAGCTATTGTACCTGGTTAAAATAAATACAAAGTTGCCTGTAAAATAAATATTAATCCTAAAATAGCTACAATATAATTATTATTTATATTGTAGCTATATTAGGGTTTATTTTACAAGTAAGTATTTAGCTTTAAATAGGAATAATTTATTTAATAAGAGTTAATTTATTTTGTTAGATAAAAATTATATTTAACTTAGGGGGGTGTTAGGGTTAGGGTTAGAATTAGCTTTAGGGGTTAAAAAAATTATTATAGTAGCGGTGAGCTCCAGTCGGCAGATTAGGGGTTAATGCTTGAAGTTAGGTGTCGGCAATGTTAGGGAGGGCAGATTAGGGGTTAATACTATTTATTATAGGGTTATTGAGGTGGGAGTGAGGCGGATTAGGGGTTAATACATTTATTATAGTAGCAGTGAGGTCCGGTCGGCAGATTAGGGGTTAAGAAGTGTAGGTAGGTGGCGGCAACGTTGGGGGCGGCAGATTAGGGGTTAATAAATATTATGTAGGTGTCGTCGGTATTAGGGGCCGCAGATTAGGGGTACATAGGGATAACGTAAGTGGCGGCGGTGTACGGAGCGGCAGATTAGGGGTTAAAAAAATTTAATAGAGTGGCGGCGATGTGGGGGGGCCTCGGTTTAGGGGTACATAGGTAGTTTATGGGTGTTAGTGTACTTTAGAGCACAGAAGTTAAGAGCTTTATAAACCGGCGTTAGCCCAGAAAGCTCTTAACTACTGACTTTTTTCTGCGGCTGGAGTTTTGTCGTTAGATTTCTAACGCTCACTTCAGCCAAGACTCTAAATACTGGCGTTAGAAAGATCCCATTGAAAAGATAGGATACGCAAATGGCGTAGAGAATCTGCGGTATGGAAAAGTCGCGGCTGCAAAGTGAGCGTTAGACCCTTTCCTGACTGACTCCAAATACCAGCGGGCGGTAAAAACCAGCGTTAGGGGCCTCTAACGCTGGTTTTGACGGCTACCGCCAAACTCTAAATCTAGGCCTTAGTAAGCTGTTTGGAACTCATTAATTATATAAGTCTAAGACACACCAAAATAATAGCTGGGTAATTAAACTAATAGACTTGCTGTGTCACTAGTGCTAAAATTGCATGCTTTAACAAAAAACATAATTTATGTAAGAACTTACCTGATAAATTAATTTCTTTCATATTGGCAAGAGTTCACGAGCTAGTGACGTATGGGATATACAATCTTACCAGGAGGGGCAAAGTTTCCCAAACCTCAAAATGCCTATAAATACACCCCTAACAACACCCCCAAGTAGTGGGGTGATAGAAAAAGGAGTAAAAAAGCATACAAAAAAGAGGAACTGGAAATATAATTGTGCTTTTATACAAAAAATCATAACCACCAGAAAAAGGGTAGGTCTCATGGACTCTTGCCAATATGAAAGAAATTAATTTATCAGGTAAGTTCTTACATAAATTATGTTTTCTTTCATGTAATTGGCAAGAGTCCATGAGCTAGTGACGTATGGGATAGAAATACCCAAGATGTGGAAGACCACAGAAGATTTACTAGAAATGGAGGGATAAAATAAAAACATTTTCCGCTGAAAAAATTAAATCCACAAAAAAATAAGTTTTTCTCATAAATTTAAAGAAAAAAAATTAAAACATAAGCAAAAGAATCAAACTGAAACAGCTGCCTGAAGAACTTTTCTACCAAAGACTGCTTCAGAAGAAGCAAATACATCAAAATGGTAAAATTATTGTAAATGTATGCAAAGAAGAGCAAGTTGCTGCTATGCAAATCTGATCAACTGAAGCTTCATTCTTAAAAGCCCAAGAAGTAGAGACTGATCTAGTAGAATGAGCTGTGATCCTCTGAGGTGGGGACTATCCCGCTTCCAAATAAGCTTTTGAATCAAAAGCTTTAACCAAGATGCCAAAGAAATGGCAGGAGCTTTCTGACCCTTCCTTGAACCAGAAAAGACAACAAATAGACTAGAAGTCTTCCTGAAATCTTTAGTAGCTTCAACATAATATTTCAAAGCTATTACAACATCCAAAGAATGCAAAGATCTTTCAAGAGCATTCTTGGGATTAGGACACAAGGAAGGAAAAACAATTTCCCTATTAATGGTGTTAGAATTAACAACCTTAGGAAGAAATTTAAACAAAGTCCTCAAAACAGCCTTATCCTGATGGAAAATCAGAAACGCAGACTCACAAGAGAGAACAGACAATTCGGAAACTCATCTAGCTGAAGAGATAGATTTACCCTTAGATCTTTTATCCTGAGGCAAAAAAACTCCCTTCCCCCCAGTGATAGTTGAAATAATTGAATCCAAGTGAGAACCAAATAAATTGTTACCTTGGAAAGAAAGAGATAGTAATCTAGACTTAGATAACATGTCAGCATTCATAAAGCTCTTCTAGCTAAAATAGCTAAAGACATAGATTTAACATCAATTTTGATGATATCAAAAATAGCATCACAGATAAAATGATTAGCATGTTGAAGCAAACGAACAATGCTAGACAAATCTGGATCTGTTTCCTGTTGCGCTAAGCTATCCAACCAAAAGGTTGATGCAGCCGCAACATCAGCCATAGCAATGGCAGGCCTGAGAAGATAGCCAGAATATAAATAAGCTTTCCTTAAATAAGATTCAAGTTTCCTATCTAAAGGATCTTTAAAAGAAGTACTATCTTCCATAGGAATAGTAGTACGTTTGGCAAGAGTAGAAATAGCCCCATCAACTTTGGGGACTTTTTCACAAAACTCTAATCTAGCCGCTGGCAAAGGGTACAACCTTTTAAACCTAGAAGAAAGAATGAAATAAGTACCAGGCTTAATCCATTCCTTAGCAATCATGTCAGAAATAGCATCAGGAACTGGAAAAACCTCAGGAGTAACCACAGGAGGTTTATAAACATAATTTAAACGTTTACTAGTTTTTATATCAAGAGGACTAGACTCCTCAATATTCAAAGTAACCAACACTTCTTTTAACAAGGAACGAATATACTCAATCTTGAAAAGATAAGTAGATTTGTCAGAGTCAATGTCTGAGGTAGGATCTTCTGAATCAGAGAGATCCTCATCAGAGGAGGATATTTCAGTATGTTGTCAGTCATTAGAAATGTCATCAAGTTTTAAAAGACCTTTTACGTTTATTAGAAGGCGGAACAGCAGACAAAGCCTTCTATATCGCATCAGCAATATAATTTTTCATATCAACAGGGATATCATGTACATTAGATGTTGAAGGAACAATAGAAACTGTACTAGTACTGATGGAAACATTTTCTGCGTGCAAAAGCATACTACAGCTGGAGATATAATCTCAGCAAATGTACAACAGATACCCTTAGCTTTGGTAGAACTGTGATCAGGCAGCAGGGTTCCAACAGTTGCTTCTGAGACAGGATCAGATTGAGACATCATGCAAAATGTAAAAGAAAATACATTAAAGAAAAAATTTACAATTTCCTTATATGGCAGTTTCAGTTTTCATGGGAAAAAATGCAAACAGCATAGCCCTCTGAGCATATAGAAGGCAAGAGGTATATAGGATGTGGGGTGAAAAATAAATTAATTTTTTTTGGCACCAAGTATGACGCACAACGCAAACTTTTGCCGCCAACAACATCCAGAAATTACGCAACTTGCGTCATAACAGATGCAACCTTGTGCAAGGAAACCTGGCGTCAAATAAGACGCCAGAAATGATGAACTTGTGTCATCAAAGACATACCTTCGCGCCAAAAAATTATTGCGCCAAGAATGATGTAATAAATAACAGCATTTTGTGCCCTCGCAAGCCTAATTTTGCCCGTGAAATTAAAAGAAAAAACAGTCAATTTGAAAAAAGGACTATACCCCAGGTAAGAGCAATAACTTTCTAAACATGCTTCCCACACTGAAACTGACAGTCTGCAAAAGGAAATATACATAGACCTGACTCATGACAAATATAAGTAAAATACATATATTTAAAACGTTATATTAATACATAAAGCGCCAAACCATAGCTGAGAGTCTTAAATAAGAGAAACATACTTACCGAAAAACACCCATCCACATATAGCAAATAGCCAAACCAGTACTGAAAAAGTTTCAGCAGAGTTAATGGTATATAAGAGTATATCATCCATCTGAAAAGGGACATAGGAGATGAATCCCTACAACCAATAACAGAGAACCTTTGAAAAGATTTCCCCCGAGGAAAACCATAAAATCAATAGGCGATACTCCCTTCACATCCCTCTGACAATCAGTGACAAACACTGTACTCTGAGAGGAATTGGGCTTCAATATGCTTAGAAGCACTTATCATAGAAGAAATCATAGAAATCAAGCACAAACTTACTTCACCACCTCCATAGGAGGCAAAGTTTGTAAAAATGAATTGTGGGTGTGGTGAGGGGTGTATTTATAGGCATTTTGAGGTTTAGGAAACTTTACCTCTGTAATTACCTTGTATCTAAGCCTCAGCAGACTGCCCCCTTATTTCAGTTATTTTGACAGACTTGCATTTTAGCCAATCAGAGCGGACTCCATTTTTAAATTCACGTGCATGAGCTCAATGTTATCTGTATGAAATACATGAACTAATGCCCTCTAGTGGTAAAAAAAACTATCAAAATGCATTTAGATTAGAGGCGGCCTTCAAGGTCTAAGAAATTAGCATATGGACCTCCTAGGTTTAGCTTTCAACTTAGAATACCAAGAGAACAAAGCAAAATTGGTGATAAAAGTAAATTGGAAATTTGTTTAAAATGACATGCCGTATTTGAATCAAGAAAGTTTTTTTTGGACTTGACTGTCCCTTTAAGTGTTTGAACAGAGTGGTTAAACCTAGTTAAACCATATGAGCTAATATTAAATTCTTGAGAAATTATGGGCTTTAGTATGACATCCCTATTGTAAACATTTTTTTTTTATTATAAAATTTAAGATCTCATAACAATGACAAGGTCCAAGTATTTTGTTATACTGAATAGGGATTTACCCGTATATATCTCATGATGGATTTACAAAACATTTAACGTTATATATTCCCATCTCTAAAATAATGCACTGTAACTGGTGAAATAATAATAGGGAGTCATTTGTAGTCTTATAATGTACAAATACTCTACCATATTGGTGTTATTAAGCAGTAGGGATGGGCGAATGTGCAAATTTTCGAATTTCGAATGTAGAACGAATGTTATTACCGAAATTCGAATTCTAAATTCGAATGTCGATAAGAACGAATATTCTTAAAAATTCGAAAATCGAATGTTATTTACAGTTTTCGAATGTCACTTTCGAATTCGAATGTTTATAATTATATCGAATGTCTACATTCGAAATTTGAATTTTTCGAATTCGAATATAAATTTGAATTTTTCGAATTCGAATATAAATTTGAATTTTTCGAATTCGAATATAAATTCGAATTTTTCGAATTCGAATATTGCATAATTCGAATATTACATTTAAAAGCATTAGAAATACTATTACAATCTAAATTCGAATTTTTCCAATTCGAATACACGTATTGCATAATTCGAATATTACATTTAAAGAAAAAGCATTAGAAATACTATTACAATCTAAATTCGAATTTTTCGAATTCGAATATTGCATAATTCGAATATTACATTTAAAGAAAAAGCATTATAAATACTATTACAATCTAAATTCGAATTTTTCGAATTCGAATACACGTATTGCATAATTCGAATATTACATTTAAAGAAAAAGCATTAGAAATACTATTACAATCTAAATTCGAATTTTTCTAATTCGAATATTGCATAATTCGAATATTACATTTAAAGAAAAAGCATTAGAAATACTATTACAATCTAAATTCGAATTTTTCGAATTCGAATACACGTATTGCATAATTCGAATATTACATTTAAAGAAAAAGCCTTAGAAATACTATTACAATCTAAATTCGAATTTTTCGAATTCGAATACACGTATTGCATAATTCGAATATTACATTTAAAGAAAAAGCATTAGAAATACTATTACAATCTAAATTCGAATTTTTCGAATTCGAATACACGTATTGCATAATTCGAATATTACATTTAAAGAAAAAGCATTAGAAATACTATTACAATATAAATTCAAATTTTTCGAATTCGAATATTGCATAATTCGAATATTACATTTAAAGAAAAAGCATTAGAAATACTATTACAATCTAAATTCGAATTTTTCGAATTCGAATACACGTATTGCATAATTCGAATATTACATTTAAAGAAAAAGCATTAGAAATACTAATACAATCTAAATTCAAATTTTTCGAATTCGAATATTGCATAATTCGAATATTACATTTAAAGAAAAAGCATTAGAAATACTATTACAATCTAAATTCGAATTTTTCGAATTCGAATATTGCATAATTCGAATATTACATTTAAAGAAAAAGCATTAGAAATACTATTACAATCTAAATTCGAATTTTTCGAATTCGAATATTTTCGAATGTAATCGTAAAATTTGAAACCGAACATTCGAAAATCGAATGTTAGAATGTTATGTAAACATTCGAAATTCGATTCGAACGAACGAATGTGTTAAAATTCGTGCCGTTTTTCGAATGTTGCGAAACATTCGCCCATCCCTATTAAGCAGATCTTTGTGAAATTATATAAGAACAAAATATGGGAGTGAATAACTAGCAAAAGTGATTGTATTTCAATAAATTAAAAGGGCATAGACGTCAGTAGTATTGTAAGGCATTGAAAAGTGTAAATAAAAAACAACTTCAGACTTTTTTGTTAATGTGCACATGGGTGGGCAATATTAGTAGGTATAGTTCATGCGCAGTGCCCAGAGCAGTAATCTCCATTACACTTGCTCATATTCTACCAATTTTGGCATAAAATAGTTTTATTTGTAGCATCTTCTCCCATAATTTATCTATATTTAAAGGGAAGTCTACTTGAAAATGTTTTTTGTTTAAAAAGATAATCCCTTTATTATCCATTCCCCAGTTTTGCATAACTAACATTGTTATATTAATACACTTTTTACCTCTGTGATTATCTTGTCTCTAAACCTCTGCAGACTGCTCCCTTATCTCAGTTCTTTTGACAGACTTACATTTTAGTCAGTCAGTGCTTACTCCTAAATAACTCCACAGGAGTGAGCACAATGTTATCTATATGGCACACACGAACTAGCGCTATCTAGCTGTGAAAACTGTCAAATGCACTGAGATAAGAGGCGGCCATCAATGACTTAGAAATTAGTATATGAGTCTACCTAGGTTTAGCTTTTAACAAAGAATACCAAGAGAACAAAGCAGATTTGATGATAAAAGTAAATTGGAATGTTGGTTAAAGGGACAGTCTACTCCAGCATGTTTATTGTTTAAAAAGATAGATAATACCTTTGTTACTCATTCCCCCGTTTTGCATAACCAACACAGTGATATTAATATACTCTTTACCTCTGTGATTACCTTGTATCTACGCCTCTGCAGACTGCTCCCTTATCTCAGTTATTTTGACAGACTTGCATTTTAGCCAATCAGCACTGACTCATAAATAACTTCATGTGTGAGCACAATGTTATCTACACATGAACTAGCACTATCTAGCTGTGAAAAACTGTAAAAATGTACTGAGATAAGAGGTGGCCTTCAAGGGCTTATAATTAGCATATGAGCCTAACTAGGTTTAGCTTTCAACATAGAATACCAAGTTGTTTAAAATTGCATGCCCCATCTGAATCATGAAAGTTTAATTTTGACTAGACTGTCCCTTTAATTAAAACGCTAAACAAGAAAATATATTTAGAAAAATAAAATCATACAGTGTAGATTTGAAATTGTAACTTCAAAAATAATCTGTATAATTTGCACTGACGATATTAGATAAATAATATGTAGTATACTTTTCCTGAATAAATGGTATAAACAATTTAAACAAAATCATTAACTTCTGGTATATGTTCCAGGCTATTCCAAAACATATCAGTTAAATTCATCACAACATAAAAGGGGGAAGGGAGTAAATTTATAGCAAATAATACACCGCATGCAAGCATAGCTAAAAAATATAAAAATGAAAGCATTACCTTATCCACAAAATCTTTATTTAATGGGACAGTTTACACCAAAATTGTTATAGTTTAAAAAGATAGATAACACCTTTACTACCTATTCCCCAGCTTTAGACATCCAACATTGTTATATTAATATACTTTATAGCATTAAAACATTTACATTTCTGCCTGTTTCTAAGCCACTTCAGACAGCCTCTTATCACATGCATTTTTATTAGCTTTTCACAAGAGACTGCTAATTCATGTGGCCCATATAGATAACATTGTGCTTTCCCCGGTGAAGTTGTGCAGGACACTAGTTGGCTAAAATGCAAGTCAACAGACAATAAATAAATAGCCATGTGTTAAGGGGGCTGTCAGAAGAGGCTTAGATACAAGGTAATCACAGAGGTTAAAGGTACTGTATATTAATATAACCCTGTTGACTGTGCAAAACTAGGGAATGGGTAATAAAGGGATTATCTATCTTTTTAAACAATAAAGATTTTGGAGTAGACTGTCCCTTTAAGAGGAAAAAGGTTCAAAAGTTTTTGTTGGGGAAACACAGAATTTAAATTCCTATTTCTATAAGCAATTGGGGTAGATACCCTTCTTTGTATGACCTGTGTATATGAATACATAAGCTACACAAGTTTCATTTAAATGGTAATAGTGTAATTAAAAATGAAACAAAATAATACAACATCTGCATAGGTATTCACATAATATTTTGGTAACAGAGGTAAACAACAAGAAAACCGCGCCTCTGATAAAATATGCATTGGATATCATTTATTTTATAAGATATACATAAACAACGAGGGAGAATATCACTTAATATAGTTCATAAAGAACTATCCCATTGTTGCTAAAATGCACAAGTCAGCAAATACAGGTTTTACTGGTGAAAAGTGACTACATCAATTCCTGTCCATAGGGAAAAACTTCAATTGTTTTTAACAAAGCCTCTGCGGTTTCCCACAGCTGCTCTCCCCCCAAGAGATAGAATGTAGAAGGAGGAAGAGTCTGTGCTATATCAACCATTCTGTATGAAATGACATGTACTTCAAATGCAGAGAATTTTGTGTTATACACACATTAAAATCTTACCAGATTAAAAACATCAAAATCAAAGGATTGAAAGTGAGGCAACTCATGGTAAACTGCAAATGTGGTTCACTCAGGAATTCAATTTGTTCTAGTTTTTATTCATGAAAACAATACTATAAGGTAAATCAGTATGGTTTTATGATGAAGAGCTCATGCCAAACTAATACGGGGCCATATTACGAGTGGCGAGCTAACAGTTATGTGCAAGCATTAAAGGGTTTAACATGGCTGTTTGCGCATGTCAGATTTAGCACTCTTATTACAAGTTGAAAGTAAACGCAATCACTTCAGAGCAATTAAAGTTAGAGCGCGTCGGGATAGTGCGTTCTCAAAACTCTGGTTAACTGTTTTGCAAAACAAAAAAGTGTCACAAAACGCATCAAAAATACATTACATGGTACATTTACACTCCTAACAATACTAATAAAAAATGTACAGATGTTTTTATGTATTTATATGTGTATTTACAGACATATATACAAATATAAACACATAAATACATATGTAAACATACACAGACTCGGAGACCTTATTAGCCAAGAAGATGAAAACATGAAAATTCATATTTATGCAATGTTCTTATTTAATAAAGTGTTTTTGTGTATATTTAGTGTAAATATTTCACATTCCAATGTAATAAATATATGTATGTATATATATATATATATATAAATATATATAGTGTGCCAAAATAACATTAGATATATGTAGAAATATGTATTTATGAATAAATAGAACATATTCTTCAATGTGAAGAACAATGGTATGTGAAATATTGATATTTTCATGTCAGGTTAGCGCACTTGAGAATATGCGATCAGGTATTGTAGGCACTAGCAATGGATGGGGACAGTCAAGTCAAAATAAAATTTTCATGATTCAGATCAGGCATGCAGTTTTAAACAACTTTCCAATTCACTTTTATCATTAAATTTGCTTTGTTATCTTGGAATTCTTTCTTAAAAGCTGCCCCCTAGGTTGGCTCATAAACTGATTTCTAAGCCTTTTATCCCAGTGCATTTTGACAGTTTTTCATTTAGATTGTGCTAGTTCATGTGCGTCATATAGGTACGATTGTGCTTACTCCTATTTATAAGTCAGTACTGATTGGCTAAAATGCAAGTTTGTCAAAAGAACTGAGATAAGGGAGCAGTCTGCAGAGGTTTAAATACAAAAGTAATCACAAACAGTGTTGGTTATGCAAAACTGGGGAATGGGTAATAATGGGATTGTCTATCTTTTTAAACAATAATAATTTTCAAGTAGACTGTCCCTTCAACATTCCAGTGATGAATGTTAACATTCAGATATTCAAATGTTTACTTTTTCAAATGTTAAACTATTGGAATGTTAACAGATAAAGACAAAGGGCGCCTCATAGTATATCACAAGTTTAGATTTAATGCAGGTAAGTAATTGAAGACTATTCTACTCACATTTCATATAAACCTTTAAAAAAAAGGTTATCAAAGGCAAGCTGGAATCTCAGAGCTATCCAATAAGTTCACTCCAGGCAACCGGTAGACCCACAGGAAACCCACACTGCAGTATTAGGCTTATGTTAAGCAGATGTATCCACTTTCCTCCGGTTTTATCCCAGTAAGTGACCACTGTGAAAATAAGTTATGTAAAGCCGGTATGTCCACTCTCCACCAGTATCGTATCTGTATGTAACCGCTATTGGAGTAGTCATGGCAACAGAAAACACTGCTTCAAACTTATGTTTGTTAGTGAAACAACATTTTAATGAAACGACCAATGTGAGGTCTAGCATAAAAACAATCTGCAATGTGTTTCTCTGCCTTAATCAAGCTGGCAGTTTCCTCAGGCAATAATTTTAAATTTACATTACATGTGGACTACACTTGATATATTGAAATTAATGTATCGAGGATTGTTATTTTTCCATTGATTATCCCATCTAGAGTAAGGATATGGATAAGGGTTAGGAATACTTTAGTCCTTTTGTTCCACTGGATCGAATCCCAATATACGTACGATTTAAGATGTATTATTATGTATTGATTGTTATATGTATATTATTGATTCTAGCTTTCCATGGATCCTCAATTAGATCAGTGGAAAAGTTACCAGTTTAGGAAATATTAGTATATCTCCTATTTTCCACCTGTTCGAAACCAATGGGATTTTTATATTTTATTTGTATTTATTTTGTTTAAATAATGAATTGCTATTAATATTATCTTTAATTTATTAATCGAGTATTCGTTGAAACGTGTAAAATAGTGGTTACATCCAGAAACTATACTGATATTTCCACAGCAGTCACTTTCTGGGATGATACTGGGGAAAAGTGGATACATCTGCTTCACATAAGCTTAATACTGCAGCATGGGTTTCCTGTGGGTCTACTATTTGCTGGGAGTGAGCTTAGTGGATAGCTCTAAGATTCCAGCTTGCCTTTCATCACCTTTTTTTAAGGTGTATATGAAATATGAGTAGAATCTTCGTCAATTACTTACCTGCATTTCATCTGAACTTGTGATACGCTATGAGGCGCCCTTTATCTGTTTTGTCCTAGATTCATTTTGAGCCAAAGTACTCAATATTCAAAGAGCTGCCCGACTAGTGTTATTGGACTTATATTTTTTTCTGTTGCCTGCATTTGGATTACATCTAAGTACTTTATTTTTATTTATGTGTTTGCACTTAAAGGGACAGTATACTGAAAAATAGTTTTTCGCTTAATGTGTTTACAATTGCTTTTTTTACCAACTGCAGAGAAAAAAATGTATGAAAAATAGCTTTTTATGTTTTTTTGTGTATATTAAAGCTCTGATTTTGTGTTTTGAAGCCACAACCTAATAAAATGGGTTGAGCTTGTAGGTATAATCAGATCTCATTACTGTATCACATTGTATACATATACCTGCTTCTTTATCTTATATCTGCCCATAAAACAATCACCAGTACTTTGAGAGAACAATGTAAAATCAACATTGTATTACCTTATCTCTGCTAAATCCTACTGGGAGCATAATTTCTTCTGCAGGCTGTGTTTACAAAGCTTATCTATAGCTGGGACCTGCGGCCACAAACTTTCAGAAAAGGTGGGGATACCACATGCTAAATCAACTATTTCAAATGCTAATATAAGGGTAAAGGAGCTACTTGTAAACAATTTAATACACTCCAGCAGGTAAAGTGGATCATTGGGAACAAATTAAAGGGGAGAAATATTTTGAGTAAACTGTCCCTTTAACTGTAAAAAAAACAAAAGAAAAAAACTTTGCACAAATATCAATTGTAGACACTATTTTAAGTAATGTATTTTATACTAAATTTTGAATGTTTTCACGATTACTTATTTATAAGTTTGAGCACCCCCTATCATAGTTCATTTAATTGAATTATTTTTGATTTGCTTTATGGGAATGTTAAGTCTGTTATTCAAATGTATCTGGAGAAAGTTTAACTTAGTTTGTGAAAAAGAAAAAAAAATATCAAATGAATGGCAGAACGCACAAATGCAACCAACATTTAATATTATGAAAGTGCCAAGACATTACCCCATCCTTAGAAGAATCAAGCTCTGTGATATGATAGCAGCACAGGTGGAGTAAAGTATTTTTTTTATTTATTTTTTAAATATGCATTATTAATCACTGCATTGCAACAGATCAAGTTACAAAATACATTTGAAACCCTGTAAAAAGTATCTTTTGGGTGTAGTTTATTTTATCTCCTCAGTTGCAGCCAATTAAAATACTGATTTATTCATGTCAGGAACACAAGATAATAAAAATAGACAAAGATTAAATAAATGAAAAGCTGACAACAGCATCCCTTAAAGGGACATGAAACACAAACATTTCCTTTCATGATTCAGACAGAGAATACTACCTTTTTTTAAAGTTTCTAATTTACTTATATTATTATCAAATTTGATTAATTCTCTTATTATTCTTTATTATAGAGATATCTAGATAGGTAGCATGTGCATCTGGAGCACTACATGACAGGAAATAGTGCTGCCATGTAGTATTGCAGACACGTGCACACTCCTGAGCTTACCTTCCTGCTTTTCAACAAAGGATAATAAGAAAACTAAGACATTTTGATAAAAAAAAGTAAATTGGAAATGTGTATAAAAATTGTATACTCTATCTGTATCATGAAATAACAGTTGTTTGGTCAGTTTAAAGGGAAAGCAAAAAAAAGAACAGATAAGTCAAATTAGTTCTGTTCTCCCCAAAAAAGAGAACAACTTGTTAGGTAATGATTGTCAATGTAGAGAGTTTTCTAACTCCCTTATTCTTCGAGACGTTCAGGGAAGTGAGGTGAAAGTAAATTTAACCTTCAACAAACAAAAGAGTTCCTCATAGAAAGGGCTATCAGGTTGTTCAAATCAATAGTTACAAAGGCTTTAGCTGTTGATAAATGATCTGGTGTTATGATAAATATCAGATAAATGGTATGTTCCGCCCTTGCACATTTTATTGAACCTTAAATACTGTATTATGCTCTACATGATTATATGGTGTTTGTATTTATATAGCTAAAGTGTTGTTCTTGCAAGTTATATATGGATAAGTACAGTCCAGAACAAAACCATGAGCTTCTGTTATCATTATTTACTTATGCTGAGCCACATACTGTTTGCTGCTTGCCGTTTGCAATGAGGCCGACTCTAACAATGGAAGAATCATGGCCTGCTGGCAGATGTTATATTGCATAATATTATTTGAGGTATAGATTCCAATCGTTATTATTCTTTTCATGCACGCTAACATGGCCTTTACATTTTTTCAAATTCTAAGATACCAAAATCATTTCAAAAACACAACATTCAAAATCAAAATAAAAATTTGCATACATTTATTTTCCTTAATAAAAATAATAAAAAATAGTTATTTAAAAGTAAAATATATTATGGTAGTATCTTGCCAGTAATATTTAAAAGAGGGACCAGGTGCAGTTTTTAAATATTTTTTTTTTTTAGGGATTGACTTGCACTAATAAAAGTATCCCCGCTATTAAAGGGCCATAATACCCAAATGTTTAAACACTTGAAAGTGAAGCAGTATAGCTGTAAAAAGCTGACTAGAAAATATCACCTGAACATCTCTATGTAAAAAAGAAAGATATTTTACCTCAAATGTTACTCAGTAGCCACATCTCATTGTAAAGTATTTCTAAGCAGCATATTAGTATGTCTGTCCTGGGACAGCCGAAGGGATGAGCCTCGTGCACTCTCATCTTATTTCTCTATTCAGTTTAAAGGAAGTTTACTATGAAATCTCATGAGAGTTAAGTCAAATCTCATGAGATCACAGTAAAAGAGTTCATGACCTCAGCACTGCTGATGCTGATTGGCTGCTGTTCATTTCTTAATTTATTTATTTTTTTACCTACAGCTGGGAGCAGCTGAGTATAACTTTTTACACAGAACTTACTCTGCTGAGCTGAGCAAATTGTGAGGTAAAATATCTTCCTTTTTTACATAGAGATGCTCAGGTGATATTTTCCTGTCAGCTTTTTACAGTTATACTGCATCAGTTTCAAATGATTTAGCATATAAGTATTATGTCCCTTTAAGATTCTACACTTTCTGCACACACCTATGTATAAACTGGCTGCTATGGGCCCCCCAGCACTTGTTCTCCTGCACTTGCTGCACCAACGGTAGTTCTGCCCCTGAATCATACAATATTAGATCATAGAAAACTGCACAAACTTTTTATTTCAAAAACGGTAAGGTAAAGAAACATTTGTCTCAAAACACTTCTATCATTCTTATAAAAGAGCGCTATATAGACATCTTAACTATTTTTTTGTCATTAATTCTCCTGCAGGTTTTTCCAATCCAGTATTTCCACCATTGGACGGAGGAAGATACATTGGGTTATGTCCGTCTCGAGGGACCGGTAGAGTGATAATATAGATGCTTACATTTGTTTTTAGTTGCTACATGCAATTTTGATGCACTATTTTACTGATTGTAATTAAATTGCATTTGAATCGGAGATGCGCTGTCTTTGTTTTTATCTTCACTACATGCAAAAGAACAAACAGGGCAGTGTCTCTGAATTGGGGAAAACTTTGTGATCCCTTAATTTACCAGGATCAGTTCAGTGGCTTGAACTTTCCCTGCTTCTGAAGAATGTGCTTTCTTTGCTCCCCTATGGTGTAAAGTGAGACAATTTCCTCCATGACTGCCAACACCCTAAATCCACTGAGGTCACACATTTGAAGGAATATAGAATTATTGGACTGTGGAGAGAGAACAGACAACTGCCAATACTGGTAAAGAGCCTTCCTACCCACTTGCGCTAATGTAAGTTGTCAAAATATATGTTCTTACAATTTCTGCCATGGCTGCTGTCTTTGGTGTCTGCCTGGCCAGTGATAACATTCTGAAGATGTGTCATGTGCAGTGTTGCCCACTGTATTAGGCCAAATCCTTTCTCTGACTTTGTTGTTGTTGTTGTAAGCCATGTCCTACAGTTCCTCTACTGCCCTGGCAATCCGTTTGCCCATTTTGCTGCTGTGCAATTTTTCCCCTTTGATTTGAACAGCCAATAGGATTTAAGTAGCCCTCATATCATTGGATGATTTGAAATTTTCAGCCAATAGGAATGCAAGGTACCCCAATATAACAGGTGTACCTTGCATTCAATCTTCAGTGTACAGCAGACGATCGCATGAAGAGGACCCTCCACGTCGAATGTCTGCGCAGCCACCATTCCTGCTCCACTATGCCTCTGCGCCACGGGGATGAAGATGGAAAATGGTGCCGACCTGAAAGAAGATCTTCGCTGCCTGGATGAAGACTGCTCCGCCTGGAAGAAGATAGATGTCCGGACTTCAGGAACGGTGAGTACATTATTTGGGGTTAGTGTTAGTTTTTTTTTAGATTAGGCTTGTTTTATTTTTTAATGGGCAGCAAAAGAGCTGATTGCCCATACAAATATCCCTTTAGGGGCAATGGGTAGATTAGATTTTTTTAGAGTAATGTCTTTTTTATTTTGGGCTTTGGGTGGCTAGGGGTTTTACTGTTAGGGGTTAATTTGTATTTTTTTAATGTAAAATAGCTGATTTCTTTAGGGCAATGCCCTACAAAGGGCCCTTTTAAGGGCTATTGGTAGTTTAGTGTTAGATTAGGATCTGTTTTTATTTTGTGGTGGCTTTTTTGTTTTTTTATAGGGGTATTAGATTAGGTTTAGTTTTTTTTATTTTGTATAATTTCGTTTATTTTTTTTCTGTAATCTTAGATTTTTAAAATTTTGTAATATTAGATTTTTTTTTATTTAATATCTTTTTTTTTTTTTTAATGTAAATGTTAGGATTTTTTATTTTGGTAATTTCAAGTTCATTTTTTAGGGAGATAGTCTTTTTATTTTATGTAATTGGGGTTCATTTAGGGTGTGTTAGGTTAGGGGGCTTAGTGATTAGATTAATACTTTGCATTGTGGGGGGATGGCGGTTTAGGGGATAAAAATGTTAATAGGTAGATTGGGTTGTGGGGGGTAGGCAGATTAGGGGATTATAGTGTTAATTAGGTAGATTGCGTTCTGGGGGGTTGGCAGATTAGGGGTTAATAGTGTTAATAGGTGGATTGCATTGTGGGGGGTTGGTGGATTAGGGGTTAATAGTGTAAATAGGTAGATTGCGTTGTGGGGGTTGGCGGATTAGTTGTTTATAGTGTTAATAGGTAGATTGCGTTGTGGGGGGGGTTGGCAGATTAGGGGTTAATAGTGTTAATAGGTAGATTGCGTTGTGGGGGGTTGGTGGATTAGGGGTTAATAGTGTAATTAGATACTATGTGATTTGGGGGTTGGCAAATTAGGGGTTAATACATTTTATTAGTTATTGTGGTGGGGGGATGGCGGTTGAAAGGTACATATTGCGCATGCGTTAGGTGTTTGTTAAGACTTCCAGGGAGTTACGGTGCTCATATACTCAGTGCAAGGCTTGCTGCGCCTGCCTATGTCTGGTGAGGTGAATATAGAGTCAATTTTCTCCATTTTCACCGCGTAAGTCCTTGCACTGAATATGTGATACCAACTTGTGATGCCAGTTCTATGTTAGTTCATGTGAATAAAAACAGCGGCCGATGGGTAAAATGATCTTATTTACTATTTGATGGTATTCTTAGTATATTTTTGCTACAATGATGAAAGTAAATTAAGTTCAAATAGTCTATGCTAATTTCATTCAAAACCTTTAAAAAAAAAAAAATCACTATGATAGTATTGTTTTTATTTGCATACCTAATGAATTATTATAACTAATAAGATTATTTTGACAAACTAATAAAAAGCAGAAAGCAAGAAAAGCAGACATACTAACAAGTAGGGATGAGTGAATGTGCTGAAAGTGTAATTCGTTTGGTAAAATGAATAGTCTTGTGGGCATTGTTTTTGACAATTGAATGTTGATAAGAATGAAAATCCATTAAAATTCGGTAATCGAATGTTACTTTTGTTTTCGAATGTTCATAATGAAACGGAATATCCACATTTGAAATTTTGAATGTGACATTCAATTTTAACAAATACTATTCAGAAGTTAAAGCAATAGTCTAGACAAAATTTAACTTTCATGATTTAGATAGAGGGCATGCAATTTTAAGCAACTTTCTTCTTGACTCCTTTTATCAATTTCTCTTTGTTCTTTTGGTATCTTTATTTGAAAAAGCAAGAATGTAAGCATAGGAGCCGGCACATTTTTGGTTTAGCACCTGGGTAAAACTTCCTAAATGGTGTCTTAATGTAGCCACTAATCATCAAGCACTACCCAGGTGCTGATCCAAAAATGGGCTGGCTCCTATGGTTACATTCAAATAAAGAAAAATTGATAATAGGAGAAAATTAGAAAGTTGCTAAAAATTGCGTTCTCTATCTGAATCATAAAAAGTTTAATTTTGACTAGAATATTCCTTTAAATAGTTCATGTGGTAGGGAATTTAGTGAATTGATAATAGATGGAAATATATAAATTCAAATGTTTCTATTTCTAATATTACATTTAAAGAGAGCATTACAATTACTATTACAAATATATAGATTTGAATTTTCAAATTCGAATATTGCATAATTCAAATCAAATTATTAGAAAAATTTGAATCGAATATTACATTTAAAGAAAGCATTAGAAATATTATTACATAAAATGAGTGTTAGAATGTTGTGCAAACATTCAAAATTTGAAACAACCGAACGAATGTGTTTAAATTTGTTTTAATTTTCATAGGTGGCATAACATTCGCCCATCCCTACTAACAAGTAATATGAAGTTGCACACAATTATATTTAACATTTCCCAAAACCAAATAAAACAAACTCAAACTTAAAAAAATATATATATATATATATATATATATATATATATATATATATATATATATATATATACCTAAAACACCTGTGGCTAAACACTTCAGAACACATGGCCTACACACCAAACATTTGTTTCATTTTGTAGGCATTGATCACATCAGAGGTGGGGACAGAATGGGCAAATTACTTAGACAAGAGGCATTTTGGATTTTTACTCTTCAAACAAAATATCCAAAAGGCATCAATAAGAGACAAGACTTAGACTTATTTTTAGACTAGTCATAACTGTTTTCATTTACATTACAATGCTATTTTTTCTCTGAGCCCACAGTCCTTTTGAGTTACAAATAGTAAATACCAACACCCAACAGACAATCTGATTTTAGTTTCAAGTATACAAGCCATTTCTCTGAGCAATTCTCTTCTACCTAGCTGACTACATGCAAGATAAACAGTATCAGCTTAGGATAATGTACTTGTAGTCACACTTAAGATATTGAAATATTTAGTTGTGCAGGGGGTATTAAACCGATATATTTATATTTTACACCAGACTATATCTTAATCTCCTCTAGAGCAGTGAGTATAGAGTAGCTAGTAGTTAGATGTTCTTTATATATAATTACTACATAATTGAGCATAACCTTATAGGACTGTTCACTATATATATAATATTATTTGGTAACTGTAGATTATGTATAATCATCACTATATGATTACCTAGACAGCCCTGATTCAGGTTTAAGTCTGAGCTCAAGTAGTATTTCATATATTCCCAAGTTATTATTTCAAAATTTGTTTAAACTGTTATCATTTTAGCACCTTTAATTTTAACATATGTACGTAGTTACATGCTCCCTTAGTCTTATATATATATATATATATATATAAGTCTTTTATATATATATATTCACTTTCAGTGTTCTGCATATAAATTTCCATGTTTAATGGCAGCCGCCTCTGATGGTCTTTCCAGACTTCTTTCCCATTTACGATTAGTATGACTGATATTTATAATTATTTATGTTTTACCGTAATAGGTATCAGTTATTGTTATTTTTATTCTTTTTTTATTTTTTAATTTACTTTACTCAAGTCTAGCGGCATTATTAGAGACAACTACGCCATTTTTCATTCCTCATTATGTAATTTCTTATTTTTTTCTTAAGTACCATCTCTATGATAATGAAGTAATTTATTATAAATTGCATTCTAATATGATATATACCTTGCAATCAGTAATTTTAACATTGCACTTTTGCATTGAAAAAACACTTTTTTCACTTGTCACATACATTACTCACAACAGCACTTTGTTCAAATGTATTTTAAATGTTCCTGATTGGTTGTCCTAATGCTTATTAACTTACCTGTGGAACACACCTGATGATCTCTGATGAAGCGCATTGCTACACCTTACCTTGTACACCACTGAGTGTTCTATCACTTATGCCTGAATAAACCCACTTGGTTGCAAACGATCCAGCTAGTCCTCGTCTCTTTGTTGTTCCTGTATATATATATATATATATATATATATATATATAGAGAGAGAGAGAGAGAGAGAGAGAGAGAGAGAGAGAGAGAGAGAGAGAGAGAGAGAGATATATAAAGGCCATTTTTTTAGATTAAATAATAATGCAAAGAGAATAAGTTTTTTGTTGTTGTTGTTCTGTTACACAGGAGTTAAACCTGCACAGTGAATAAAATACTTTCAGGTAACTTAAACAAAAGCATGCTGTTTTCTGCTGTTCGGATATCAAGCTTCACATATTTAGGGGAGGACTGCAGTGATGACCATTAATTTCCTATTGCCGAGAATCTATACTCGAGAAAATGACAAAATAGAAAACAATTTTATATTGCAAGACATAACCATTGAAAAAAAATTGGTGACAGCTACAGGGTGGAAGTTAACAACGGGCTTGAAATGCTATTAGCATACCAGAAGGAAAAATAGATTAAATGAACTGTGGAATGTAGCAAAAGATATCATCCTGAAAACAGCATGATGCTTTCGGGACCTAGAAATAGAAGAAAAAGCAGGAATTATAACAAATAAGCTGTTGGACTTTATGAAAAAAGGGCTGGGAAGCATCTGCAATAAAATAACCTTGATTGAGGTACATAACAGTTGCTGAGATAAGGCAAAACATTATGCAGATTTTAAGCTTTATAGACAATAACAGAATACAAAAACTATACTTTGAATACATTTAGCTATTACAAGCTCATTTTTTTCCATGTGACAGACTCTAAACTCTATTTCACATACACCACCAAAGTTCTTTGTAATAATGCTTGACAAGTCTGATGTAATACTGCATCTTGCAGAAAACCGTTCACATTTGCTACAGTTGGGAAACTCACAATATTTATGCAGCTAGATCTATAGATGTAACTGGTGATATTTTACCAGATGCACTGACTTTTTTTGCCATTAAGCAGCACACAAAGAACTACAGGTGCAATATAGCTGCTCACAGTCACATTTAAATACAATGGTGTAGATCATGTTATGAACAATATTTCAGTTGAATGTTTAAGGTAACAGATCATAAAATTGTACCAGCTGACTAACTTGAAATTACATTTCTGCAACTGTGAGATAGACAAATATAACTGCAATCAAATGAGAATAAAAGTCTCTATACGGCCCAGCAAGACAAAAAAAAATTTGCATTGATTTTTTTTTTTTTAAATGTCTCCTTTTATTAAAATTGGAACCTTTATTATAAATAGTAATGGTGTCTCGTCATGGTGGAGTATTCTCTGTTCCCATTCTAGATAATACCCGGATGCCAGTTAAAATTGTCAAGGCTTCTAGGGTTCTATGGTCAGGTTCTTCTTTCTCAATATTTATTTATTTATAAAATATTTTACCAGGAAGGATACATTGAGATTTCTCTCGTTTTCAAGTATGTCCTGGGATCACAAAACATTGCATTGATACAATAGGGTACAATAAAATACAAAAACAATAATAATACACAATATATGCAAACATTTAACATAGAGCAGGTATGAAATATTTAATCAACCATGACAGGAGCATTCTGTTTTGAGATATGTAGAGAGGGATTTCTTAAAGGATTTTAGGCTTGGGGAAGTTTTTAAAGTGTGAGGGAGGTCATTCCATAATTGTGGCGCTCTGTAGGAAAAGGAGGATCGAGCTGCTTTCTTTTTGTATTGAGGCAAGCTAAATAATGTGCTGATATTAGATCGGAGGTTATAGGAGGTGGGAATAGCAGGGGAGAGCATTCTGCTCAGGTAGGGTGGGAGCTTCCCAGAAAGGCTCTTAAAGACAAGGCAGGAAAGATGGAGGGTGCGTCTGGATTCCAGCGACAGCCAGTTTAGTTCTTTAGCATGTCACAATGGTGGGTCCTGTAGTTACATTGTAGCACAAAGCAGCAGAGCGAGTTATATAACGTATTTAGTTTATTAAGGTGAGTTTGCGGAGCAGGTGCATATACTATGTCCCCATAATCCAAGATAGGCATCAGTATTTCCTGTACAATCTTTTCCTTTACTGTAGGGCTGAGGCAAGATTTGTTTCTGTACAGGGCACCTAGTTTTGGATAAAGTTTAGAGGCAATTTTTTCTATGTGGAGTCCAAAAGATAGATTGGGGTCTAACAACATACCTAAGTATTTAAAAGAGTGGACTGCGGTCAGCGTGCAATTGGATTTTGTTTTGATGCGAAGATGGGAATTTTGTAATTTATGTATTTTAGGTCTCGTTCCAAAGATCATTGTGACCGTTTTGTCAGTGTTTAGGAAGAGTTTATTTTTCGAGATCCACTTTTCTACCTCTGTGAACTGGTCTTGGAGCACTGTTTCAAGCTGCAGCAGATCAGATTTGTTTGCATAGATTACCGTGTCGTCTGCGTACATGTGTACAGTATGTGCACACTTAAAGGAAAATAATTTAAAGGTTGTATTTAGATGGTACTTTCAACCCTCTAGAATACACAGTACAGAGCAACATAATAGTAACTGTCTGTGGGGTTGCGATAAAAGAGCCACATATTCACATATGTGGCATTGTTGTCATGTTTCCAATATTTGATCACAAGCCTCCACCTTATTGAGCAAAATTTTTGATAAAACAATTTGTTTGACTCAAGCACTGTTGCATGAACCTTTAATAGGTCTTAACACTAAAGCAAATAAACTTGTAGCTATGATATGCACTATTGCAGTGGCGTCACTAGGGTTGGTGTCACCCGGTGTGGTAAGTTATGGTGTCACCCCCCCCCCCCAGAAAGCAGACACACACAAAAACACAGGCAAACACACATACAAACACTCAGACACACTTAAAACATACTCAGATGCACACACAAACACTCGGAAACACACTCAGACACACACACAAAAACTCAGAAACACACATACAAAATATGTAAACTGCACTGCATTAATTATAAAGCTCATGCCTAGAGCTGCTCCCTGGCTCAGCAGAGCATCAAATGAAAGATAAACAGAGCACTCTAAAAATAAATCACTAAAGAAAAGTTTTAGGTGCAAACTATGAAAATTCTGCTCTCTGACTCTGTTCCAAGTCTGTCAGTGCACAGCCCCGGGCCACGTGCCAACCGCTTCTTATGGCCAATCACCTCTGCACTCTGCCCACCCCCAGACCCCCGCCCGCCCTCCTACCTGTTCAGTGTGCACTTAGTGTACCATAACCGTAATGGTCTGGTGGGCATCATACGTGGCTCCTTCACTTTAAAGACAGTGTCAAACAGTCATGCGGTCAGGTGCCAGGCATCCCCTCATGATTTGCCAGTTCCCGTTTAGAGAGACAGCACAGCAGTGAGTGACTCCACTGCTCCACATGTCACTGAGCAGTGAGCACAGATAGGCAGGCAGGTTTAGGCTAGCAGCGCAACTTTGCAAGCCCCACGGCATGCCCACAACATTCATAGCGAAATTGGGCAGGGGAGAAGCAAAGTACAAACAAGCAAAAGCAGCCGGGAAAACTATTTGCTGAAATTGCAGCACTGGCTCAAGGGGCAAAGAAATTGTGTGTCTACATCTTCCCCAGTCCCACCAATGTTCACAAATGCCAGCCCCTCTAATAAAAAAAAATCTATGCATCTCAACATTGTATTTCTTTGAATTTCAAGAAAATTAAAAAAAAATTTGGTGTCACCCCCTGGTGGGTGTCACCCGGGTGCGGCCCGCCCCCCCTAGTGATGCCACTGCACTATTGTTAAACTAAGTATAGCAAGATACTGATAGACCATAACACCAACATTTCAAACCATTGAACAAAAATTATTTTTTATTTCCAGATGAGCAGTGCTTCTGCGGATATCTTAGATACCAAAGATCAATTTTTACCCATTTGGGAACTATGGATTATGTATACGGAAAGCAAAACTAGACAACAAACTCATGAATCCGATATTTAGGTATCGCTCCTTGGCTCACACAACCAAGATCAGGATTTAATAAACTAGTTCCAACAGACACAAACATTAGTATTTGCAGCTTCACCTACATCACAACTACCATAAATGCAAGTTAATTAAAGGAACATAACAGCATACATTGATGGCCTATTGCTAACACATGGAGGCTATAGATATATTACATAAATGTGTCAAGTGGCACAAGGCTAGATTCTGGTTGCAGGGTACTCTCTGTCTGCTGTTCTCCCTCCAGAGTGCTGTTTTGAGTTCTGGATACCTTGTTTACCCTTGAACAGAAGTACCAAAGCATACTACATGGAGTAGCCCAGTGTCCAGTATTTAACTGGATAGCCCAGTATTTCAACTTGCTGCCCAGTAAAATCTTCACATAAATACAAGACACTTAAATGGCCAGTTTTTTTAGGTTGCCTAGCTTCACCCCAATATGGATCTCTATATAGCATCGCAAAAGAAAAGTTAAATCACTGATTCCACTGGCACACATTAAATGACTGCTGCATGACTTACAGAAACAAAGAGGATAAAAATGATCTTTCAATTACTGATACAAAAAGGTTGCCTTGTATTATACTGGCGGTCAAGAGTGTAAAATAATTGCAGTGGGAGTTATTGAGAGTTACTGAAGGTAAATTCCTTTACTTTTTGCTTGTTACTTAAAGGGACAGTCAACACAAGAAAATGTTATTGTTTAAAAAGATAGATAACCCCTTTACTACACATTCCCAGCTTTGCACAACCAACAATGTTAATATTAATAAACTTTATAACCTTTAAACCTCTAAATTTCTGCCTGTTTCTAATCCACTACAGACAGCTTCTTATCAAATACTTTTTTATTAGCTTTTCACAACAGGGGAGTACTAGTTCATGTGGGTCATATAGATAGCATTGTGCTCAAGCCGTGGATTGTGCACAACGCAACACTTATTGGCTTAAATGCATGCATGTCAATAGATAATGAATAAAAAGTCACGTGATCAGAGGCTTAGATACAAGGTAATCACAGAGGTAAAAAGTGTATTAATATAATCATGTGCAAAACTGGGGAATGGTTAATAAAGGGATAATCTATCTTTTTAAACAATAAAATTTTTTGACTTGACTGTCCCTTTAAAGCCATGAATGGTAAAATCATTGCTCTATGTGCTCTACTGCTACCCAAAGGGTAATACAATTAATGTTTTTTGTATGTAACTGGCAGTCAAGATGTCAATTCACAACTCTGTGTAGGTTGTTCCCAGCCCATCAATACTTTGAATGTGTTACTTGTAGCCTACTAATGCAGTAAAATCACTTATTTTTGTATATTTCTGGCAACTAGAGGTTAAAATCACTGACTTTGTTTTTACTTGTACCAAAAGGGCTAACATATGTGCTAAGTTGTAAAAAATATATATGATTCAGCTTAGGAGAAGGTGGTTTCAAACGTAGGGTAAAGCCTAGAAATTTTGGAATGGTACATTGTGTGACCCTACTTGTCCAGTATTTATGTAGAGGACAATTGGAAACCCTAGCAATAGCTGAACAACCAAGCATGAATTGTACTATAATTTTGAATACTTTGAATTTTTTTAAAAAGAGTGGTTTTAGCTTTTTTTTTTTTTTTTTTGTTTAAAACATTGAGATTGGCACCATGTGCATGTATCCTGATCTCTGAGCTTACTAATAGATTGGCATGCACCTACCAGTGAGTAAATCATTGATGTAGGCTCAGATAGTGACTGACGAAGAATATATATATATATATATATATATATATATATATATACAGGGCTCAAAATTTCCATTGGCGAGTGGAAATGTAATGGTGGGGAGTGGAGGTTAGTGAGGATAATAGGACTGAGTAGCCATATAGCGGTGCGCTATATTAAGAAGTTATTACATAGATGGCAGTATATATTCAATTGCGGGTCGAGGGCAGCACTCCCAAATGAAAGAGATCATGATACCACCCTGTGAAGACAGAAGAGGAGGCGCCACATGGGACAATATTGTCTGTGCAGAGGTTATAAGATTTAAAGACAAGAGGCTTCTCACATAGGTGAAGGCACAGACAGTGCCAAACACAGCAGGCCAGGACCTATAAGTCGCCCGACAGACTCGCTTACACGTGACCTTGCTATACGATTCAGGGAAAATCCTCGGCTCGACCTCACAAGCGCCTTCAATGTCTGCACCAATCAGGTGGGGCGGTAAGAGGGTGTGGAAACAACCAGGATAAACCGGCCGTGTTTCAATAATACACTACGATTCCTTCAAAGTTAGAGGTATAAACTCCACAAGAGCAAGAGTTAGTTAGTGAATGAAGTCAAGTGGCAGGTTGTAAGTAACAAAGTTGGCACATTGTATTTGCAGAATGTACACTCCTCTTGCAGCACTGACAAACACACATTTTGGGCTATGTGCTAAAGCTATTATCTAAAGGGATATTATATATCCATGAAAGTGCAAGGGTATATTATTAGTGATGTCGCGAATAGTTCGCCGGCGAATAGTTCCCAGCGAACATAGCTTGTTCGCGTTTGCCGTGGCGGGGGAACATATGCAATGTTCGATCCGCCCCCTATTCGTCATCATTGAGTAAACTTTGACCCTGTACCTCACAGTCAGCAGACACATTCCAGCCAATCAGCAGCAGACCCTCCCTCCCAGACCCTCCCACCTCCTGGACAGCATCCATTTTAGATTCATTCGGAAGCTGCATTCTTAATGAGAGGAGGGACAGTGTAGCTGCTGCTGATTTAATAGGTAATCGATAGCTAGGCTAGTGTATTCAGTGTCCACTACAGTCCTGAAGGACTCATCTGATCTCTGCTGTAAGGACAGCACCCCAAAAAGCCCTTTTTAGGGCTAGAACATCAGTCTGCTTTTTTTTTTCCTGTGTAATCTAATTGCAGCTGCCTGCCTGCCAGAGTGTGTGTCAGGCTCACAGCGTATAGTGTGCCCACTTGCCCAGTGCCACCACTCATATCTGGTGTAACAGTAGTGTACATTTAAAAAAAACAACACTTTTTTGACTGTGAAATAATAGCAGACAGCTGCCAGTACCCAAGATGGCTGCCAATAAGGCAGATGGGGAGGGTTAGAGAGCTGTTTTGGGGGGGATCAGGGAGGTTGTGGGCTAAGAGGGGATGCTACACCACAGCATATGTAAATATGCTAAAAAAAATAAAAAAAATTAAAAACCTTTTATTTTAGTACTGGCAGACTTTCTGCCAGTACTTAAGATGGTGGGGACAATTGTGGTGTGGGGGAGGGAAGGGAGATGTTTGGGAGGGATCAGGGGGTCTGATGTGTCAGGTGGGAGGCTGATCTCTACACTAAAGCTAAAATTAAACCTGCAAGCTCCCTACAAACTACCTAATTAACCCCTTCACTGCTAGCCATAATACACTTGTGATGCGCAGCAGCATTTAGCGGCCTTCTAATTACCAGAAAGCAACGCCAAAGTCATATATGTCTGCTATTTCTGAACAAAGGGGATCCCAGAGAAGCATTTACAATTATTTGTGCCATAATTGCACAAGCTGTCTGTAAATAATTTCTGTGAGAAACCTAAAGTTTGTGAAAAAGTGAACAATTTTTTTTTATTTGATCGCATTTGGCAGTGAAATGGTGGCATGAAATATACCAAAATGGGCCTAGATCAATACTTTGGGATGTCTTCTAAAAAAAAATATATACATGTCAAGGGATATTCAGGTATTCCTGACAGATATCAGGGTTCCAATGTAACTTGCGCTCATTTTGAAAAAAAAGTGGTTTTGAAATAGCAAAGTGCTTCTTGTATTTATTACCCTATAACTTGCAAAAAAAGCAAAGAACATGTTAATATTGGGTATTTCTAAACTCAGGAAAAAATTTAGAAACTATTTAGCATGGTTGTTTTTTGGTGGTTGTAGATGTGTAACAGATTTTGGGGGTCAAAGTTAGAAAAAGTGTGTTTTTTCCATTTTTTCCTCATATTTTATAATGTTAGGTGATTTATGCCCTTTATGGATTAAAACCAGACTCTGCATCAACTATGTAATTTTCCATGGGAGTTTTGCCATGGATCCCCCTCCGGCATGCCACAGTCCAGGTGTTAGTCCCCTTGAAACAACTTTTCCATCACTATTGTGGCCAGAAAGAGTCCCTGGGGGTTTTAAAATTCGCCTGCCTATTGAAGTCTATGGCGGTTCGCCCGGTTTGCCCGTTCGCAAACTTTTGCGGAAGTTCGCGTTCACCAACCCAAATTTTTATGTTCGCGACATCACTATATATTATTCCTATAGGACTGTAGGCACCCCATTAATGCTGAAACTGTTACTTCTGAGAGGGTAAACAGGGCAGATAGAGAGAGATTGGAGAGGAAAAGTGAAAGTGGAGAAAAAGGTAGAGTTAAGAGAGAGTGGAGAAAACCAAAGGGAAGAGATATGAGAGAGGGGAAAGATTTGAGAGAGAAGGGAGAGTAAAAAAGAGAGATTTTTAAGAGAGGAGGGAGTCGAGAAAGATAGCTAAGAGTGAGAAACACATGAAACACAGTTTTTCTAACATGATTTAGGAAGATCATAACATTTTAAAAAAGTTTCCTATTTACTTAAATTATAAAATTGCTTTGTTCTAATGGTAATATTTATTGACGAGAATACCTAGGTATGTAGAGATCATGGGGGGTAGTTATCAACGCGTCTACTTTACCTGCCTTCGCCAGTTCAATACGCCCGCCTAAGCTTGTCTACCATTGCCGCCGCGGACCTGCAAAATTTCGCCTAAGTTATCAATAAAGCTGTCAAAAAGCCGCGCACCAAGTACGGAGCGATGAGCAGCGGACTGTGATAGTTATCACTCATCCGAACTCGCTGCTCTTCAGCTTTTTGACAGCTTTATTGCTAGCCTGTCACTAAGCACCCACAATAATTACACTGTTCTACCCCCTATACCGGCGCCCCCGGAGCCCCCCGCAACTAAATAAAGTTATCAACCCCTAAACCGCCGCTCCTAGACCACGCTGCAACTCTTATAAATGTATTAACCCCTAAACCGCCACTCCCGGACCCCGCCACCACCTACATTATACCTATTAACCCCTATCCTGCCCCTCCTATACCGTTGCCACCTATAATAAGGTTATTAACCCCTATCCTGACAGTCCCGGACCTCGCCGCAACTACATAAATAGTTTAACCCCTAAACCGCCGCTCCTGGACCCCGCCGCAACCTATATTAAACTTATTAACCCCTAATCTGCCCCCCCTACACCGTTGCCACCTATAATAAATGTATTAACCCCTATCCTGCCCCCCCCTACACCGCCGCCACTGTAATAAAATTTTTAACCCCTAAACCTAAGTCTAACACTAACCCTAAAACCCCCCTAACTTAAATATTAATTAAATAAATCTAAATAATATTTCTCTTATTAAATAAATTAATCCTATTTAAAACTAAATACTTACCTTTAAAATAAACCCTAATATAGCTACCATATAAATAATAATTATATTGTAGCTATCTTAGGATTTATTTTTATTTTACAGGCATCTTTCAATTTATTTTAACTAGGTACAATAGCTATTAAATAGTTATTAACTATTTAATAGCTACCTAGCTAAAATAAAGAGAAATTTACCTGTAAAATAAAAACTAACCTAAGTTACAATTACACCTAACACTACACTATACTTTAATAAATTATTCCTATTTAAAACAAAATACTTACCTGTAAAATAAACCCTAAGATAGCTACAATATAATTAATAATTACATTGTAGCTATTTTAGGATTTATATCTATTTTACAGGTAACTTTGTATTTATTTTAGCTAGTTAGAATAGTTATTAAATAGTTATTAACTATTTAATAACTACCTAGCTTAAAGAAATACAAAATTACCTGTAAATAAATCCTAACCTAAGTTACAATTAAACCTAACACTACACTATCATTAAATTAATTAAATAAATTACCTACAAATAACTACAATTAAATACAATTAAATAAACTAACTAAAGTACAAAAAATAAAAAAACTAAGTTACAAAAAATAAAAAAATAAGTTACAAACATTTTAAAAATATTACAACAATTTTAAGCTACTTACACCTAATCTAAGCCCCCTAATAACATAATAAAGCCCCCCAAAATAAAAAATTCCCTACCCTATTCTAAATTAAAAAGTTCAAAGCTCTTTTACCTTACCAGCCCTTAAAGGGGCCTTTTGCGGGGCATGCCCCAAAGAATTCAGCTCTTTTGCCTGTAAAAGAAAAATACAACCCCCCCAACATTAAAACCCACCACCCACATACCCCTAATCTAACCCAAACCCCCTTAAAAAACCTAACACTACCCCCCTGAAGATCATCCTACCTTGAGTCGTCTTCAGCCAGGCGACCATCGATGGAACCAAAGAGGAGATCCAGAGCAGCAGAAGTCATCATCCAAGGGGCGCTGAAGAAATCTTCCATCCGATGAAGTCATCATCCAGGCGGCGCTGAAGAAATCTTCCATCCGGGCGATGTCATCTTCCAAGCGGCGTCTTCAATCTTCATACATCCGGAGCGGAGCCATCTTCAGACGAGCCGACGCGGAGCCATCCTCTTCTTCCCGACGACTACCGACGAATGGATATTCCTTTAAGGGACGTCATCCAAGATGGCGTCCCTTCAATTCCGATTGGCTGATAGGATTCTATCAGCCAATCGGAATTAAGGTAGGAAAATTCTGATTGGCTGATGGAATCAGCCAATCAGATTGAGCTCGCATTCTATTGGCTGATCGGAATACTTTTTAATTTAGAATAGGGTAGGGAATTTTTTTATTTTGGGGGGCTTTGATTTTTTATTAGGGGGCTTCGATTAGGTGTAAGTAGCTTAAAAATGTTGTAATATTTTTTAAATGTTTGTAACTTATTTTTTTTATTTTTTGTACTTTAGTTAGTTTATGTAATTGTATTTAATTGTAGTTATTTGTAGGTAATTTATTTAATAAATTTAATGATAGTGTAGTGTTAGATTTAATTGTAACTTAGGTTAGGATTTATTTTACAGGTAATTTTGTATTTCTTTTAGCTAGGTAGTTATTAAATAGTTAATAACTATTTAATAACTATTCTAACTAGCTAAAATAAATACAAAGTTACCTGTAAAATAAATATAAATCCTAAAATAGCTACAATGTAATTATTAATTATATTGTAGCTATCTTAGGGTTTATTTTACAGGTAAGTATTTCGTTTTAAATAGGAATAATTTATTAAAGTATAGTGTAGTGTTAGGTGCAATTGTAACTTAGGTTAGTTTTTATTTTACAGGTAAATTTCTCTTTATTTTAGCTAGGTAGCTATTAAATAGTTAATAACTATTTAATAGCTATTGTACCTAGTTAAAATAAATTGAAAGTTACCTGTAAAATAAAAATAAATCCTAAGATAGCTACAATATAATTATTATTTATATTGCAGCTATATTAGGGTTTATTTTAAAGGTAAATATTTAGTTTTAAATAGGATTAATTTATTTAATAAGAGAAATATTATTTAGATTTATTTAATTAATATTTAAGTTAGGGGGTGTTAGGGTTAGACTTAGGTTTAGGGGTTAATTATTTTATTACAGTGGTGGTGGTGTAGTGGGGGGCAGGATAGGGGTTAATAGGTATCATGTAGGTGGCGGCGGGGTCTGGGAGCGGCGGTTTAGGGGTTAATACATATATTATAGTTGCGGCTGAGACCGGGAGCGGCGGTTTAGGGGTTAACATATTTATTATAGCTTGCGGTGGGCTCCGGGAGCAGAGGTTTAGGGGTTAATCAGTTTATTAGAGTGGCGGTGGGCTCCGGGAGTGGAGGTTTAGGGGTTAACATATTTAGTATAGCTTGCGGAGGGCTCTGGGAGCGGCGGTTTAGGGGTTAATCAGTTTATTAGAGTGGCGGTGGGCTCCGGGAGCGGCGGTTTAGGGGTTAACATATTTAGTATAGCTTGCGGTGGGCTCCGGGAGCAGTGGTTTAGGGGTTAATCCGTTTATTATAGCTTGCGGTGGGCTCCGGGAGCGGCGGTTTAGGGGTTAATCCATTTATTATAGCTTGCGGTGGGCTCCGGGAGCGGCGGTTTAGGGGTTAATCCGTTTATTATAGCTTGCGGTGGGCTCCGGGAGCGGCGGTTTAGGGGTTAATCCGTTTATTATAGCTTGCGGTGGGCTCTGGGAGCGGCGGTTTAGGTGTTAATCCGTTTATTATAGCTTGCGATAGGCTCCGGGAGCGGCGGTTTAGGGGGTAATAACTTTATCTAGTTGCGGGGGGCTCCGGGGGCACCGGTATAGGGGATAATACATTTATTTAGTTGCAGCGGTGTAGGGGGGACAGATTAGGGGTGTTTAGACTCGGGGTACATGTTAGGGTGTTAGGTGTAGACAGCTCCCATAGGAATCAATGGGATGTCTGGCAGCAGCGAACATGAACTTTCGCTATGGTCAGACTCCCATTGATTCCTATGGGATCCGCCGCCTCCACGGCGGCGGATTGAAAACCAGGTACGCTGGGCCGGAAAAGTCCCGAGCGTACCTGTTAGTTTTTTGATAACTAGCAAAAGTAGTCAGATTGTGCCGCACTTGTGTGGGGCACATCTGGAGTGACGTAAGAATCGATCTGTGTCGGACTGAGTCCGGCGGATCGAAGCTTACGTCACAAAATTCTACTTTTGCCGGTATCTAGGGCTTGATAACTAAGGCGAATCAGCCTCGCCACAAATACGCTGCGGAATTCCAGCGTATTTGAGGTTGACGGCTTGATAACTACCCCCCCATGTTTCTGCAGCACTACATGGAAGCATAAACTGCTGCTACCAAGTACTCATGCAAAATTATTCTTAAAAAAGTGCTGCCATATATTGCTCCAGACATGTGCTGCACCTGAGTCTACCTACCTGTCAGAAAATGTGATAATATAAGTAAATTAGAAACTGTACACTTTGAACATGAAGGAAAAAATATTTGTCTCATGTAAAGGCCTCAGCAAGGTATTTGAACTATGACTGAAATCTAACAGTAAAGGAATAAAGAGTATTCAAGTAAATTCACACATGCTGGACATCCAGTGATTTTTAACTCTTTCTAAGACAATAATTACTTGCTCAGCATTTTAAAAGGTAAATTCATCTGTGTATAGGGTTGTTACCTCAGCCATGTTTTCCTGGACACTTATGAGTTACACATGCTGCAGGGTGTTCAGTGGGCAACATGCATGAATAGTGACCCTGGACAGCAGTATTGATTATTATAATTTATTATTATTATCATTTATTTGTATAGCGCTGCCAAATTCCATAGCACTGGATACAATGATAGGGGTATACAATGACAAGGATTTGTGATAAAATACAAAACATAACAAAACTAAACAAATCTAGTACAGGAGGAAGTGGGCCCTGCTCCGGAGAGCTCACAGTCTACAGGTTTAGGGTGCAGAGACCAGTGATGTGCAGTCACTAGAGGCAGGTGAGGCAGTGCTTCACCTCTCATATGGGCAAAAATATATTTTTTTTTATTGGCTTTAGAAAAAAAAAAAAAATTGTAATTTTTTCCCCCCAGCATTTATTTTTCTATATGTTGTGCAATGAAGAGGCACAAGCAGGTCTGCCCACCATTACACAACATGCTGCGCCATCTACTGGATGAAAGTGGTTAAGATCATTGCATGGCCCATAAGTGCTTTATTTGAGGCAGTCCTATTTGGGCTGAACCAATCCAGCGAGAGGCATTAGTAAGTGTAACATAGGGTTGGGGCTGGATGTTAAATCATATAAAACAAAACAAAAACGGAAAAAAAACAACTTTCATATATTTTGTTGCTGTCCTGTGAACCTGCTAGCTTTGCTAAAGTGAAAAAGAGAGTTCTGTTCTTCCCCTCTAAGTGCAGTGGAATGTGCCACTGTCACTTCCTGAATCCTTACAGAGCAGGAAAAGAGGCACAGAGAGCAGTGTTTCATCCACATCTTATTAAAGTAAGATTTTACTGAAAGGAATTCTGTTAGTGAAAATGATAATTTAATGAATGTGGTTTAGTGTTTGTTTACTCTTTTACAGCAGGGTCGTTTTTGTATTTTGTTTACTCAAACTTTACACCCACTAACTTAGCAGCTTGCCTCTGTACTTCACACTAAATTATAAACTAATTTTCTGAACTCTCTGTAGCTCTGCTGTTTTATTACTTTAAAATGCAGTGTTCCCCCCCCCCCCTTGTGTGTGTGTGTGTCTCTCTATCTATCTATCTATCTATCCATCTCTCTCCTTATGTGTTGTTCTCCCCCATGGTCTCTTTCTCTCTCTGTCTCTCTTCCTCCCCCATGGTCTCTTTCTCTCTCTGTCTCTCTTCCTCCCCCATGGTCTCTCTCTCTGTCTCTTCCTCCCCCTCTGACTCTCATCCCTTATGTAATGAAAGAATCTATAAGCATAATTTGCAGCATTAAAGTAAAAAGTATGTTTTAAACCTATTTTAATGGGCATGGATTTCTAGATCTCATAATCAGAGCAAGCATTGTATTATCTGGCACAAGTTTCTGTTACAATCCTTTTAGACTAAAATCAGATGTTTACTAAGTTGACCAGTTTTCCAAGACACTATTTAAAGGGACATAAAACCCATATGAAACCCATATGCAAATTTAAATAACTTTCCAATTTACATCTAATATCTAATTTTCTTCATTCTTTTGATGTCCTTTGTTGAAAATCATATCTAAATATGCTCAGTAGCTGCTGATTGGTGGCTGCACATAGATACCTCATGTGATTGGCTCACCCATGTGCATTGCTATTTCTTCAACAAAGGATATCTAAAGAATGAAGGCGTATCCTGCCACTGCCTCACCAGCCTCTGACGTCACTGCACGTCACTGGCAGAGACATAAGGTTGGGGTAGCTTGTTACATCAGCAGCAGTGAGTCAAGCAGTTTATGTATTAGTTTGGTTCGGATGAGGGATGGAGGAGAGATGCTAAGCCTCTCTGAATAGGTGAGTTTTCAAGGAGCTCCTTGAGTTTTCAAGGAGCGTTTGAAGCTATACAAGGTTGGAGACAGTCTTATGGAGCGGGGTAGAGAGTTCCAGAGGACAGGAGCAGCACATGAGAAGTCTTGGACGCGGGAGTGGGACATAGAGATAACAGGAGTGGAGAGACATAGGTCAGAGGTTGATCAAAGAGGATGGGATGGGGAATATCTCACGATGAGAGAGGAAATATAGTTGGGAGTTAGACTGTTGAGTGTTTTGTAAGTTAGGGTTAATGCTTTAAATTGTATTCTGGAGTGTATGGGGAGCCAGCCAGCGTAGAGACTGGCTCACCATACAGAGACAGTGTATTCAAGATCCTCCCTGCATACCCTGAAGCATGTGTAACTCATAAGTGTCCAGGAAAACATGGCTGAGGTGGCAACCCTTTTGTCTTTTCTTGTCTATCACTGTCTATTTGTCTAATGTTGGAACAGCAAATATAGAGCTGTGATTATACTATACTTAATCTGACATCCTAAATAATGCCAATGAAAAAAAAAGGAATCCCAAGTCGGGCTTTTGTAAGGGTGGATACAGTGAAGCAGGCTCTTAAATCTAATAGAGAACTGCCTATATTGTACTGATATTTTTTTATGATGACTGCTCTGCTGAAAATCTTCCAGATTCAGACTGATGTGTTCATGGTTAAGGTTGACCATCGGTAGAACAGACATTTGCAGAAGAAATTGACTTCATAGGAAATATAAAGCCATAAAATGTAAATTTCCCTTTCAGAGTTAACAAGGACATTTGAAATGTGCTATAAAACCCACAGTCTACATCAATAGCATACAAGTACACTGTTGGTCCTACTCATGAGGCTAACTAATCTAGTGCCTGAACTTTCAAGATAAAGTAATAGTCCTTAAACCTGAAAGAGGAAAACTCACCAAAAGAAACAAGAGATTCATATTACTTAGCTGCCATATTTGATAATGTCAGAAACATGTTTTATTCTAAGAAATGGATTGGAGGATTATGTGATTAATCGGCATCCAGAAGATTGTAGTTACTTCTAGTCAGTACCACAGAGGCAATGAAAAGAATATATTAAAATATTAGGTTGCAAAGAACCAAATATATAGCTGCCCAAGACATATCTAAATTACAAACAGTGAACCCATTCCAATCCATAACAATTTTGGTGTTAAATGATTGTAGCAATGCTCTGACATTTCAAGCTACTGATTTAGGGCCAGATTACAAGTGGTGAGCTATTTATCACTTTTGCTTGCATACATACACAGCTAGAAATAAACTTAAAGGGACAGTCTACATTAAAATTGTTATTGTTCAAAACAATAGATAATTCATTTACTACCCATTCCCCAGCTTTGCACAACCAACATTAATATAGTAATATACTTTGTGACATTTAAACCTCTAAATTTCTGCCACTATAGACAGCTTCTTCTCACATGCTTTTGTATTTGCTTTTCACAACAGGAGACGGCTAGTTCATGTGGGCCATATAGATAACATTGTGTTCACGCCCGAGGAGTTATTTAAAAGTTAGCACAGCACAGTACTAAATGCAAGTTAATAGATAATAAATAAAAAGTCATTTGATCAGGGGGCTGTCAAAAGAGGCTTAGATACAAGGTAATCACAGAGGTAAAAAGTATATTAATATAAGTGTGTTGGTTATGCAAAACTGGGGAGTGGGTAATAAAGGGATAATCTATCTTTAAAACAATAACAATTATATTGTAGACTGTCCCTTTAACACGCGCAGGTTAGCGCACATTTTACAAGTTGAAAGTATAACTTCAGGACTTTGGATATCACTACCGCGCTAACTTTTTCTCCCCATAGACTTCAATGGAGAGCGAAAACTGGAAAAAAAACGCTAACCCAACATGAGTTAAACCTACAGCACTAATCCAAAGGTAGTTATGAATTGTTTAACATTCCAATATCCTTCACACAGAAATAAATGCTCTATTTATTTTAAAATAAATATTTCTATATATATTTGATGTATTTGTTGTAAAATATACAGGTATATATATATGTGCATATGACTATATATAGATATATTCATATATATATATATATATATATATATATATATATATATATATATATATATAGGAATATCTATTTAAAAATACATAGAACATTTTCCCCTATGTGAAGAACATTGGAATGTAAAATATTTACAGTACATACAAACTAGAACACATTAAAGATTAAAATGTGTTAAAAATAATTTTTCATTTTATCAGGTATTAGAGGGGAAAGGGCTCTAAAGTATATATACAAATGTAAATATGTGCATATCTATGTATATATGTATTTATGTATATATATATATATATATATATATATATATATGTGTGTATATATATTTTATATATATATATATATATATATATATATATTTATGTATGTGTATATATATTTTATATATATATATACAGGTAGCCCTCAGTTTACGCCGGGGTTAGGTTCCAGAAGGAATGGTTGTAAATTGAAACCGTTGTAAATTGAAACCCAGTTTATAATGTAAGTCAATGGGAAGCAAGGGAGATAGGTTCCAGGCACCTCTCAAAATTGTCATAAGTAACACCTAATACATTATTTTTAAAGCTTTGAAATGAAGCCTTTAAATGCTAAACAGCATTATAAACCTAATAAAATAATCACACAACACAGAATATATAATTAAACTAAGTTAAATGAACAAAAACATTTGCTAAACAGCATTATAAACCTAATAAAATAATCACACAACACAGACTTCAACTGCATTTTTCTGCAAACAGTTCTTTCTATGCATTCCAATCTGGACTGATTTATAGACAGGACGATCTTGTTCCTTTGAAATCTGCTTTATAGCTCAGGTCTGGTTAAACTGATTAATTTCAGCTTGCTTGGCTTTGCTGCAACACAAGCGGACAGCTCCACCTACCGGCTTTTTTAATAAATGCACTGCTTCTCAATGCTTTTCAATAGCAGTCACATGACTGGAAAAAAGGTTGTTATTCTGAAACGGTGTAAATTGAACCGTTGTAAAATGAGGGCCACCTGTATATATATATATATATATATATATATATATATATATATATATATATATATATATATATATATATATATATAACAAATTAATAATCTGCACTACATTTAAAAATACAAAAAGCCTCATAAGGGACGGTGCCTTAATTTTATTTAAAAAAAAAAAAAATGTTTGCTTACCCGATAAATTTCTTTCCGGATATGGAGAGTCCACAATATCATCAATTTGACTACCCTGTCTGTAACTAACAAAGTGCATAATAATTTAAGTAAAATGCAGAAAAAAGCATTGGATGGTCTCTGGGAGAACAAGAATTTGGTGATCAGAGGGGCTGACAAGGGAGGATCTGTAGTGGTGATGAATAGACAGAACTTTATCAGGGAGGCTCAAAGGCAATTAAACGATTCTGAACAATATACCAGACTACAATCTGATCAAACTTTGGCCTACAAAAGAGCTTTGGAGAGTTTGATTGATGATGGGAAGGCAATGGGCTTTTTTGATGACTGCACCAGTCAATATTTGCAGGTAGCAAGTCCTGTCATTCCCATCTTCAATCACCTTCTAAAGGCACATAAATTAATTGTAAATGTTACAGGTAGGCCCATAGTTAGTGGGATAGGTTCTCTGACAGAACATCTGTCTGAGTGGTTAGATAACATACTGAAACCTATGGTAGAAAATCTACATAGTTATGTTTTAGACACTAAACACATCCTAAATCTAGTGAAGGATTTTGAATGGAAAGAAAGTTATGGTTGGCTTACCATTCCAGCAGTATCTGCACCATCCTTTATGTTTTTTGAAGTATCTGTTTGTTACAAATTCATTTTGGGATAATTTGTATTTTTCAAGGAGGCAGAGTCTGGGTTCTAATATAGAATAGTAATACCCCAATCCAACCTTTCAACATTGATGTAAAGGCTCTCTATTACTCTATCCCGCATGTTTTTGGTCTAAAAGCAATAGAATTTTTTTATGCTGAAAGATTCAAAATTTACAGAGGATTTTACTAAATTTGTCATCAGAATTATAAAATTTCTTCTTACACACAACTACTTCATGTTTGAGGGGGAGTACTATCTTCAGAGACGTGGGACAGCAATGGGGGTGAAGTTCTCCCCCTCCTATGCCAACCTATTTATGGGTTGGTGAGAGCTGTCCCACGTCTATGGATGTGGACACCCCGTCAGACAGAAGGTAGTCTTTTTCAAAAGATTCATTGATGATTTGTTACTCATTTGGGATGGCGAACAGGATAAAGCCAATGATTTTGTAAAAATCCTTAATACCAATGATGTTGGGTTGGAATTTACACATATATTTAGAAAGATAACCATAAATTATCTAGATATTACCTTAAAAGGGTATCATGATGGTAGCATTGCTACTGACGTGTATAGGAAACCCATCACTGGTAATAGCCTTTTGCATGCGAGGCGCAATCACCCCAAAGGGAGTTTTTCAGCAATAGCGAAGGGCCAATTTACTCGCTTGAAAAGAAATTGCACCAAGGAGGAAACTTTTGCAGAACAGGCTAATCAACTTACCAAAAGATTGAAAGAAAGGGGTTACAAATCAGGAATAGTTTCAAGAGCAAGGAGCGAAGTAGAGGAGAGAGATAGACAATCTTTACTGGATAAACAACCTTTGAAGTCAGAACAGGCTTTCCAAGGGGTGACCTTTGTGACACTGTTTAGTAACCAATATCAGGATGTGTGTAACATTTTGAGAAAACATTTTCCACTTCTTTTGGCAGATGACAGTTTGGTTGATACTGTTCGAAAACGCTGCATGTACTCGTATAAAAAAGGGGTCACCATTTCAAATCTTGTGGCTCCCACAGAAATTAGGAGTACCATGGAATCCACTAAAAGTTGTAGTTCGTGGCTAGTTCATAAAGGTACCTTTAAATGTGGTTATTCTAAATGTAAAGCTTGTGAATTTGTGACAACTGGTAATGGTTTCCTAAGCATTGTAACCAAGAAACAATTAACGCATGACAGGTGTTGAAGGACAACCTTTGCAGTGTATTTACTAACCTGTGAGCTCTGTAAGTTACAGTACGCTGGACTCCCTACTAGGGACGTGAGATCCCATATAAGGGAACACTTACTCATCATCTCAAATGGTGTGTTGACAACTCCTCTGTAAGTCATTTGAAAGATTTTCATGATAAGAGCACAGACAGTTTGAGATGGACCATAAAACAAAGAATAGATAGTAGACAGAGGGGAGGTGATAAGGAAAGGCAACTTGATAAAAGAGAAGTTTTTTAGATTCATAAACTCCAGACCCGAGTACCTAATGGCTTAAAGTCGGAGATGGATTTAATTAATTTTTGGTATTAATTATTACTTTGCATGTTTAGATTATGCCTTACCACTCCATTCTAATCCAATCCCTCTTCCACGGTTCCCGCCCACCCCTGTAGCCTTATCCCCCTCCCCCCCACTTTCCTTAATTCCTTCAACACCCACTCACCCCCCACCCCTTTTCTTCACTCATTTCCCCTCCCTATATCCCCTCCTCACTTCCCTATCCCCCACATGACCCTTCCCACACACTCCCCTCCCCCTTTTCCCACTTTATTTCCCCCCTCCCCCACACCTCACAATTCCCTCCCTCCCCCCCCTCCCCTTACCCTTGATTCTACACCCCCCTCTACCATATCCCTCTGTTGAATTAGTGCACATGAAATATAATGTCTGAATTTTGTAAAGTAATATATTAAATAATACAATATATGAGTTTTTTTGTCAAAACCAATTAAAATAGCTTGTATATCCTATTGGAAGGAATTATGATGGAGTGTATCAGCAAATGTCATAAAAGACAGTTATAAAATACAATTATAAACAAATTGAGGTCTGCTATTCCATTGAGTTATACAGACAATATGAAAATGAATACAAAATGTATGCATCATTGTAATTGTTAAGTGTAAATATAAACTTATATTGTGGAATAATAACATTAACTTAATAAATACAAAAGCTAAATGTTTGTAAACCTGTTACACTACTGGGTTCCAGGTGTAGAGATTGTGATGTAATTTTGGTTTTAACCAATTAGATTGAATTGTGTCCTTTAATTGTAACAAGGTGTATTGGTCTACATACAGCTATGATTAAGGTGTAATTACCGAAACATGTCAGCTGGGTAGCTGACATTTACAGGGCAACACCTAAACTTTTAGCCATCACCTATTCTGCAACTCTTTTTAATTTTTGATAATAAAGCAACGTTTTAATTAAATTTTGGAGTGCTCCTCTAACCTTATTGCTTCTGACTAGTGGGAATATCACTCCTGGCCAGCAGGAGGAGGCAAAGAGCACCACAGCAAAGACTGTTAAGTATCACTCCCCTACCCATAATCCCCAGTCATTCAACCAAAGGAAAATGGAAAAAGGAATAACACAAAGGTGTAGAGGTGCCTGAGGTTTAGTAAAAAAAAATAACTGTCTAAAAGTAAGGGTGGGGTCGTGGACTCTCCCTATGTGGAAACAAATAAATTTTTCAGGTAAGCATACATTTTGTTTTTTCTCCTAAGATATGGAGAATCCACTACGTCATCAATTACTAGTGGAAACCAATACCCAAGCTAGAGGACACAGATGACTAGGGAGGGAGAACAAGACAGGCAGACCTTAACAAAAAGCACCACCACTTGAAGAACCTTTCTACCAAAAGAAGCCTCAGCTGAGGCAAAAATATCAAATTTGGAAAATTTGGAAAAAGTATGCAGAGAGGACCCAGTTGCAGTCTTACAAATCTGATCCACAAAAGCTTCATTTTTGAAAGCCCAAAAGGGGAGGCAGCCCTCGTGAAATGAGCCATAACTCTCTCAGGAGACTGCTAACCAGCAGTCTCATAAGCAAAACAAATTATACTTCTCAACCAGAGAGAAAGAGAAGTAGCAGTAGCTTTCTGACCCTAATACTTTCCAGAGAAATAAATAAACAGGGCAGAAGACTTGCAAAAAAGCTTAGTCGTCTGTAGATGAAGTTATAAAGCACGCACAATGCCCAAGTTGTGCAAAAAACGTTCCTTATGAGAAGAAGGAATAGGACATAGAGCAGGAACAACAATTTCCTGATTAAAATTTCTATCCGAAACCATATAAGGAAGAAAACCCACTAGAAAAAAGAACCGCCTTATGAACATGAAAAATAAGGTAAGGCAAATCATACTGCAAAGCCGAGAGTTCAGAGACTCTCCGAGCAGATGGGATGATAATAATAAGAAACAAAACCTTCCAAGATAACTTAATATCTATGGAATGCAATGGCTTAAACGGAGCCTGCTACAAAACTTTAAGAGCAAGGTTAAGGCTCCAAGGAGGAACAACAGACTTAAACACAGGCCTGATTCTGACAAAAAGATTGCACATCTATCACATCCGCCAGACTCTTGTGTAACAAAATAGACAATGCAGAAATCTGACCCTTCAGAGTACTGACTGACAAACCCTTCTCCAGACCTTCCTGGAGAAAGGACAAAACTCTAGAAATCCTGACCCTACTCGAAGAGTAGCCCTTGGATTCACACCAATAAAGGTATTTACGCAATACCTTATGGTAAATCTTACTATAAACAGGCTTGGAAGCCTAAATCATGGTCTTAATGACCGACTCAGAAAAACTACGCTTAGACAGAATTAAGCGTTAAATATCCAAGCAGTCAGCTTCAGAGAAACAAGATTTGGGTGAAGGAATGGACCCTGAGTTAGAAGTTCCTTCCTCAGAGGAAACCTCCAAGGTGAAAGAGATGACATCTTCTTCACTAGGTCTGCATAACAAATCCTGCAAGGCCATGCAGGAGCTATTAGAATTACCAATGTTCGGAGACTTCCTGCTGGAGGCGGAGCACACAGGTAGCACAGGTGTGCGCTCCCGCGCTAAGCACAGGTTGCTTGGAGAATACTTACTGCCAGCGGATTGCAGAGTTTTCCTTGGCCGAGAGAACATCCACCGGTCCGGATTCAGGATCTTGGGATCCCGCAATAGAAGTCTTGTTGGTGCAGCCTTACCTGTGCTTGTTGGCTGAAGCACAGTGTTCACTTTTTCTGTTCATTCAGACTCACGCTGCTCAATATCCAATATGCAGCCTACAATTTGAACACATAGACTTCGGCAGCCGGCACTTAAACACCTCTATGTACAACTAAGTACCGGTAACATACAATATCTATGTAAGAACTACTTTAACTACTACTGTCGACAGAAGCTGGCCAGATATTCAGGGCCTGGTCCCTGCATGATCTATAATCAGTACGATCTCCCTACTACCTACCTTTCTGTCTGGTTGCTGCTTTCCCGGCCCTGGTGCCGGGACGCCGCCCCTCGAAGGTGGATGGGCGCTCTCTGAAGAAGTACTGAGGCGGGGTGTAGTGTCTGCCCGGCACCCGAACCAGTTTTTCGTTGACGACGAAGGGGATCTGAAGAGGCAGTGGAGTGGTCATATGTGTCTACACCTGGAGCCGCCTCTCAGCAGGTAACGCTGAGCAGTGGAGGCGGGCGCGCCCGCAGGGATTCCATGTGTACAGGTGGAACTCTGAAGCGCCACAGTTGGGATTCAGCATAGAGGGATCCAGGTGTACGGTCACTCTCTCTATGACTCACAGCCTGTTTTGTGAAGGAATTCCTGAGGTGAGGGCACGGTTCCAGGTACTGCCGTTCTATACTCTGCTGAGAGACCAGCAACTGGAGCTCGACTGGGGCTGGAGGAGCTCACATACAAGTCGGAGCAGACAAGGTGATACTGTAGCTGGCCTGGAGAACTGATCAATGAGGATAAGTAGAATCCATATGTATATTTAAATGCACAGTAGGGTATTACACGGGCCAGTATACATTTGATTACACATATAAATTCTGGTTTCGGGACTATATCTCAGAACTACTGAAAGGGTCCCTGAGGGGGATTTTCATGCTACGAAACTGTACATTGGGTAATGCATCTAATGGGTTTGTTTTATGCAAATTCGAGTGATACTCCCATGAAGAGAAAATAAGGGCTAAAAGACTCTGGTTAACCTGTGTAGCGGCATTGATACTGGGCTACCCTTAGAGAATAAGTTTGCGATGCCATGTTGTAAAAATATTGTCTTTTATTGGTTTAGACTATATTAGTAATTGATTTTTTCAGAATTGTGGGAAGTAAAATATAAATCCCTGCAGGTGACCTTTTAGACATTAAACCTGCATGGTGGTCTGTCCAGTCGATTCATGATACCATATCTTATTAGTAATACTTGAATGTCTTGGTGCTAGGGTATTTGGAATACTCATCAACATTGCTTGCTATTAGTTAATAGAATCACAGAAATCACTGAGCTAATTAGAGAGCACCGTACTATAATATTAGACGCACGTTACTAGAACTGCCTCTCATAAGAAGTTGCTATAATCATTAGGGTATAGAGGTTATAGATTTATTGTGTTTATTAATTGGGGCCGACTAATATAAAGAATATTTAAGACTTTGCCTCATCCTATATAATACATAGAAATTTACTTCAGGAGTCTTGTTAATGCATAGAGAGTTTTTGGCCTAGGTATAAACTGAATTGTTATTAGATTAAATATAATACACAGCGATCAGCTGAAGAAATATTTGATACTTCGCCCTTGTCTATTTTTGCACACAATACGTTTTTAGAAATCCACTTAAGATCACATTCTACTGAAGCAGGTAGAATTAGATTTAGGTTTTCACACAATATATCACTCAGACAGCATTTAAGGACATAGGTCAGTACACAGGTAATCACTGCCCTTGCTAAGATCCGTACCAACATTAGACTAAGTATAATAGAGGGTGATTAATCCAAGGATTAACTGATATTCTCTACTTTTGCATAGTTCTTGGTTTAGGTAAAAATTGAAGTGTTATTAGATTAAATATAACACAGGGCGATCAGTTTAAATAATATTTGATACTTTGCCCTTGCCTATTTTTCACACACTACGTTATTTAGAAACACATTCAAGATCACAAGTTAGTGAGACAGTAGAGTTAGGTTAAGGTTTTTTCACATATATTACTTAGACAGTATTTAAGGACACAGGTCAGTATATGGGGAGTTTTCGGTTTAGATAATAATTGTATCACAAACTAGTTTGTCAGGTAGTGCCAGGTTGAGGTAAATTACTACTACTACAAGACTAAATTTTTTTATTTTTTTTTCTCTATCTCCAGTATTAGATAGGAAGTTTATGGATAGATTTATGCATCAAAAAAGCTCCCCCACTACTATGCCTCCCAAAACTAAGGATAAGAGGGGGGCAGCAGGACATTGGATTCCAGTATTGAAGCCGCTTCAGAAAAAACTGTCCCTTCCTTGCCAGGAAGTAGTTTGGTAGATTTTGCAGCGGAAGTGGCTAAAATACTGACCCCCCAATTTGAGTCCATTAAATCTGAAATTAGAAGTGAAATTTCAAATCTCACTATGGAAGTCAGACAATTCTCCTCAAGGCTTGAGGAAGCCGAAAATAGAATTTAGGATATAGAAGATGGACTTAATATACAAGAACCTAGTATAGAGTCACATTACATCCTTGCAGGCTAAGATTGAAGACCTTGAGGATCGTTCAAGACGAAATAATTTGAAAGTTATAGGTCTCCCAGAAACATCAGAGTTTCAAGACCTGATGGCTTTTGTTTCTATAACTCTTCCCCAGGCTCTACAGATTCCTGCTCCTGCTGCCCCTTTTCAGATAGAAAGAGTACACAGGATAGGGGTACGCCGAGAAAGTAACGAAGGTAATAGACCTAGACCAGTTATTTTCAAATTTATTAATTTTCAAGATAAGATGTTATATCTCAAGCACTATAGAAAATGTAATCCTTTTGTATTTGGCTCTCATAGACTGCTAATCTTTTAGGATTTTTCAGCAGAAACCCTGGCCAAGAGAAGAGACATGTCCTTCTTTTACGGCAGATTGCAGAAGGGGAACTACAATATTAAACTGATTTATCCTGCGAGACTGGTAGTTATGAGAGATGGCAAATCCCTCACATTAAACAATGTGGTGGAAGCAGAGTCTTTCTGCAGAGATGAGGGGGTTCCATAAAGCTGTAATAAATGTGTACTGAGTGTTTTATTGCTGTTTTGCAAATGGGGAAGTTGTTTTATTTGTTTAGAATGACAAATTTGTTGCTATATAAAAAGAAAAGTTTGTTTTGTTTTTTTTTGTTTTTATTCTTTCTCTCCCCTCTCCCTCTCCCTCTCCGACCCGGCCGCACAGCGGCATTCATTCATATCCCCCTGCCATACTTAAAATAAGCTTAATACCAGATGGGCCTTAAGTTAAATTTACTATCCTGGAACGTAGGGGGAGTAACCTCCCCAATTAAGCGTAAATCCATAATCAAACATTTGGGAAAGTCACAGCCTGATATCGTCCTGCTCCAGGAATTACACTTAAAACCGCAAGAGTTTCCTAAACTTAAGTCTAAATGGGTTGGGGAGGTGGTTGCAGCTCCGTCCCCTTCCAGAAAAATGGGGGTTGCTATATTATTATGTAAGAATTTGGATTACCATTTGGGTAATATTGATGCGGACCCTGAGGGCCGATTCATAATATTGGAAATTGAAATTAATAAGATACAGTACATATTATGTAACATCTATGGACCTAATCAAATAGACAATAATTTTTTATCAGGATTAACAGTCAAATTACATAAATTTATAGGTCGCAATTTAATTATTGGGGGGGACTTCAACCTTGTGGCAGACGTTATGCTGGATAATTTAAAAAATAGGTCACTTAATGCCAGATGTAGGAAGGCTCGGATCTTCCCTTAAATTCTGTGCACAGCTGGGCTTAGTGGATATATGGCGGTCACAGAACCCAGACAGCCGCATGTTTACATGCATGTCACAAGCTTAGCGGGCACTGTCGAGGATAGATTATTTCCTTATTTCAGATTCTCTCCTCAATTGGAACTGGTCTTCGGACATTGCGGATATTATAATTTCCGATCATGCGGTTATCTCGTTGGTCTGTAATCCGCCACAAAGAAAATATGGAGGTAACTATATCCCATTTCCCAAATTCTTAAGTAATAATTTGAACATTCAAAACTGGTTACGCCTGAAGTGGACAGACTATTCCACAAATAATAGGAGTTATCTAGACAAAACTGAGGTATTTTGGGAAGCCTCCAAGGCCGTGCTTCGTGGGGAAATAAAATCCTATATGACCTCCTGGAAAAAGAAATGCAGTCAGATTGGGAGGAAGTTGGCTAATCAAGTCAAGAACTCCTATAAAGCCTATATTAGCAATCCCTCCATGCAGCAATGGGATTTATATGTAAATGCTAAGACTGTGCGAGACATACATATAAAACAAAACAGCGCTCAGGAGGAGATTAGATTAAAAGCTATATATGGCGGGCATAAAGGGAGATCGGCAAAGTTTTTGGCTAGGTTGACTAAATCTTCCCCACGGCATGCTATCTCGGCAATTAAACAGGGTTCATCCCGTTACATGAACCATTCTGACATTGAAAAGGTCTTCTTTGAGTTCTTCCAAGATTTGTATAAACTAGAGTCACCAAACTTAAGTAAGAAAAGAGAATTTTGGCAGCGGATTAAGGTCCCGAAACTATCCGAGGAAATGAGGGACTCTATAAACGCTCCTATCTCTGAAGAGGAAATAGTACTTGCAATTAAACACGCGAAACCGAACAAGGCAGCCGGGCCAGATTCTTTTCCTATTGAATTTTATAGAATTTTATAATCTCAGGTGGTACCGGTATTGAATAAACTGTATAATCAATATTTTTCAGGGAGTTCTAAATGTTCCCAGTATTTTGCGGCTGCAAATATCTCTCTAATTCTGAAAAAGGGTAAGGACCCCGAGCTACCTAATTCTTATAGACCTATATCAGTCCTGAATACGGACTATAAACTCCTGGCTGCTATTTTAGCTAATCGTTTGAAACCATGTATTGGAACTATAATTCACGGGAATCAATTAGGCTTTATGCCAGGTCGAAACCCGGTGAGAAATATGCGGAAATTGTTAATACTTATTGAGTCCTACTGGAATAGATATGAACTCTCCAATTATCATAAAACTACAGATAAAGCTATTCTGACAGTAGACGCGGAGAAGGCATTTGATCGTGTTAACTGGGATCATTTGTTCTTCTCCCTAGACCAATTCGGTATATCGGGGCAATTTAATGAATATATTTAATTAATCTATAGCGCTCCTACATCCGCGGTGATTGTTAATAATGTCTTGTCTCAGCGTTTTATTATGCACAGAGGTACTAGGCAGGGCTGTCCACTCTCTCCTCTTTTGTTTAATATCAGCTTAGAACCTTTGGCTATATTAATGCGTCACGAGCTTTCGGGTATCATTCTAGATTTTGGTATGATCTCTGGTTATAAGATAAATAGTACAAAATCAGAGCTACTGTGGCTACATAAAGTACCCACACTTAGCATAAAACACCCGTTCTTGGAAGTTCATCAGATTTCATACTTAGGTTTATTATTATCAAGAAATCCGGCGGAATGGTATAAGGTTAATTATGCAGATTGTCTGGCACATTGCTGCAAACTACTGGAGGATTGGGCAGCGTTGCCCATATCCCTCTCGGTTCGAGTGATGTTGATCAAGACAGTTATTTTTCCCAAATTACTATATATCTTACAGAATATTCCGCTATTCCTGCATAAAAAAGATATTGTCAAATATAACAAAGCCTGTTCGAGATTTTTATGGAAAGGCTCTAAACCTAGAATCACATGTCAACGACTTTTGAACAATAAGTTGGCTGCGGGGCTTGCTTTACCCAACATCCAGGTCTACAATCTTGCTTGTATCTCTAGTTTCGAGATAGACTGGTTAACGGAAAAAGAACAAATTTCTGCATATATGTGGGAATCTAGGTTGGTCGCTCCCTTTTATTTAAAGGCTCTACTGCACTGCCCGCTAACCTCACTTCCCTCAAATATTTTCTATCTATCCATGTTCAAGAATGTCATAGTGGCATGGCAGAAGCTGTGTAGTAAACTAGAGTGTCCAGTACACGTTTCGAAGTATCTATCTATTTGTGGCAACCCTAACTTTACACCTGGTTTGTCAAATCGGATTTTTAAGGAATGGGAAATAAAAGGCCTGAAATATATGGGGCAGATTTTGGGAAATACAGGACTCCCAATAACATTTGCAGAATTAGCTAGGAGTTTTGATTTAGGGGCTCGGGAGTTTTATGCCTATCTACAAATTAGACATTATCTTCAAGAGCTACTGTACGGATATGGGAATAAATGGTCATTAGGGGATATTCAGGATAGGATATCAAATTACGCATCTGGAGTGTATGCAATCTCTTCATTGTATTTACTTATAATGCAAAAGTCATCTAATATTCAGATTACTGATATAGTAGTAAAATGGTCTTCATACTTTTCGGACATAGATGAGCAGACTATTATTTCCAGCTTTAAAATAGTACAACAAAGTTGGGTTCCAACTGTATGGAGAGAATCCCAAATTAAAATAGGTCTACAGCGATATTTTACACCAGGTCTGTTATCTAAATGGTACAAAATAAATATCCTTTGCTCCAGATGTTCCGCAATAAAGGCGGATTTATTCCACTGTTTGTGGGCTTGTCCCAAAATTCTTCAATATTGGAAGAAGATAACTTTTTGGATGAATACAACTTTACAGCTAGATTATGAACTAAAATCCATTGAGATTTTTTTCCTTGTAAAGTATCAAGGCACAAGCAAAAATTATAGTCTTATAAAAACAATTGTATTAACAGCTCGTAGTCTTATTTTCAAACTATGGAAGGCGGGAGATGCACCCAATATATCCCACTTTAAAAAAGCCTTATTAAATCAATTAACCACAGAACAATTTCATATACCTCACCCTCAAGAAGACCAATTACCCACCTTTTTCAAGAAATGGGAAACCTTTATTAGGTCTCTGCCTATGGCATGTCAAAGAAAGGTGTTAAAACCATTTTGTGAATCAAAGTTCATACTGTCCAATATATACGCAGGCCACTTTCCTGGAAGCTGGAGTGAGGGCAATGAGTGAGGTTGGGTCGTGTGTCGTGATGCGGGTGGTCGGGCTCGGGGGGCGGAGGGGTTTTCCTTTCAAGAGAGGATTAAGAGAGAAGAAAAAAAAAATTATTTTTTTTTTGTGTTTTGTGTTTTGTTGAGTTATGTTTTATTTTGGTAGGGTTAGTATGCTTGTTAGTTGATTCAGGTAGTAATTAAGTACTGTAGGTTATGGGAAAAACCACATTATTTCAAGATAGCAAAAGCTAGTATTCTGAGTTATTGGTATAAATGAGTCTTATAACTCGCAAGATGTCAGAGATGTTAAGCTGTTATAATTTTCTATAAGATGTATTATGATGTGCTACACAAAATCGTAAATGGTTTTTCTCTGTACGTTTATATTTCTCCTTTTCTCTTGAACTTTTGTATTGTTTTTTTCTTATGTACAATAAAAAAAAAAAAAAGAATTACCAATGTTCTCTTTCTGATAGATACAAGCAATGGCTCGTGGAAGGAGAGCAAATGGAGGAAACGGGTATGCTAGACAGAAATCCCAAGGAACCGCCAGAGCATCTATCAGGGCAGTCTGCGGATCTCTTGACCTTGAACTGTACCTTGGAAGCTTAGCATTCTGCCGAGACACCATCAGATCCAACTCTGGCACCCCCAAATTGAGGGTTAACCTGGAGAACACATCCGGATGGAGAGCCAACTCCCCGGAAAGAAAGGTCTGTCTGCTCAGGGAATCCACTTCCCAGTTGTCCACTCCTGGAATGTGGATGGCAGATAGACAACAGTTGAGAGCTTCCACCCACTAAACAATCTGAGCCACCTCCTTCATAGCTAAGGAAATCCTAGTTCCTCCCTGGTGGTTGATGTAAGCCACTGAGGAGATGTTGTCCGACAGGAGCCTGATAAACTGGGCTAAGGAAAACTGACAGTATTTCATTTCAGTATTTCATTTCAGCTTTAACCCTGAAGAACTTTTATTGAAATGTATCATATCTTTCCACAAACATTTCATTGTGAGGATTCAGCTGTGCTTCGAAGCTCCGGTCAGTGTGTAACTGCCTGACTCACAGTGAGTGGTTCCCTGTGTGATCAATCTGCTTTGTCTGCAGTCTGCTGTGCTGTGAATCTCCTAACAGCGTGTTCACTCTAACCTCCATGGTGCTCCTGTCATCCTTACTGTGAGTAGTTGCTGAATTACTTCCTTCATCCAGGATTTACTTTCTAAGTCTTGTTAAGGAAACCTCTCACTGTATATATTACTGCACTGAATACCAGTTGTTATCAAAACAAGTGCAACACATGTTTTCTTAAAAAGACATTCTCCTAACATTCCCTAATGTTATTTCCTATATGAATCATGGACATTAACTAACTTTGGAAATGCTTAACAGAATATTGCCTACACCCAAGATTTGAGCTATTTCTCTGTCACTGGGAGCTAGCTGGGCTAAGCCTAATATACCTAAATCAGAATTGCAAGTTATGAAGCATGGACATTAACTAACTTTGGGAATTCCTATCAGAATATTGCCTACACCCAAGATTTGTGTCATTTCTGTGTCACTGGGAGCTAGCTGGGCAAAGCCTAGTATACCTAAAGCCGAATTGCAAGTTCTGTTCACTTTATAACCTTAACATTCTTGTTAAGGTTATCTTTGTATATATTATATTATAGCCTAAGTATCAGTTGCTCTGAGTTCAGTCTCTTTGCTTCTCAGTGCTACTACTGGCTAACAAAACCTAATTTACTGAATTTCTGCAGTTGAGTTCCATCTCTCCTATTAATTCATAACATAATACTAAAGCCATTGTCATGGAACCAGCAGATCTTCCTCAGGTGGTTTACAACCTGAACCAAAAGGTTGATCAGATGTGACAAGCAATCAGAGAGTTACAACTCCAAAATGAAAGTCTCCTAGGAGCCATGAAAGATAGTGCACCTGAACCCCAGGTTTGTTTACCTGACAAATTTTCAGGTGATAGAACACAATTTCTTCAGTTCAAGAATGCCTGTCTTCTTCTTTTCACCCTCAAGCCTAAAACATACTGTAATGATCGAGTCAAGGTACTTACATTTTTATCCTACCTAAGAGGCGAACCCAGGAAATGGGCAGATTCTTTCTTCGAGCAAAACCACCCTATTCTCTCTTCCTTGGAGGACTTTTTTCATCAAATGGGTATTCTCTATGAGGATGCGAATAAGCAGCTGACAGCAGAAACTAAAATGAGATCACTATGACAAGGAAAGAAACCAGTTGAGGAATACCTTACTGAGTTCCAACAGTATTCCAAGGATACAGAGTGGAGTAACATAGCCCTTAGGAACCAATACCGTTTAGGATTATCTGATACGGTTAAGGATGAAATTGCTTGCACCGAACTTCCTAAAACTTTGGAAGGTTTAATCTCATTAAGCATTCAGATAGATAGACGTGTTGGTGAGTATGTTGGTGCCTTATAGGATGATTCTGTAGTATGTCTCTCTGTCTTTCTCTCTCTAAGGATAAATCATTCTCAACCCACTGAAGCATTGGAGATAGGTTTCACTAAAGGGCCGTTACAGCCAGAGGAAAAGAATAGATGCAGGTTGCTCAACTTACGTATGTATTGTGCATCCAGTTCACACAGTGTCAAAGATTGTCCCATATTACAGAGACAGAAGAAATGTAAGTCTTTTACAAAAAATTCTTGTTTAACTACAAACTCCTCAAAAATAGCATACTGCTCATTAACCCTTTCTTTGCAGTGGGATCAACAACATCTCAGAAGTGAAGGAATCATTAATTTGGGGGCTCACAACTGTTACATTGATGCAACACTTGTTAAGAATAACAAAATTCCTGTTATGTTAAAAGCAACACCCGTCTCAATCAGAGTTATTGATGGTTCTTTGATAAATACAGGACCCATTACTTATCACACAATTTCTCTCAAAGTAACCTCTCACTCAAACCATGTAGAGTATATCAGATTTGATGTAATACCCTCACCATTATTCCCCATAGTATTGGGGTTACAGTGGTTACAGCTTCATCAACCCACCATATCTTGGGGTAGTTTAGATATCACTTTTCAATCTGAATACTGTAAAAATACTTGTTTCCCTCAGGTCACAATCTGCCATTTAGCAGATAATTCATTACCAACAGAATACCAGGATTTTCATGATGTATTCAGCAAATCTGAAGCTGAAAATTTACCACCTCATCGTCAATACGATTGTCCAATAGAGTTGATACCAGGGTCAACTATTCCATATGGACATATCTATCCGTTGTCTACTCCTGAATTGGAACATCTCAAAACCTACATCTCCGAAAATCTTCTAAAAGGATTAATTCGTACCTCCACCTCACCTGCTGCAGCGGGAATGTTCTTTGTACGGAACAAAGACCAGTCACTCCAACCTATAATTGACTACAGACAACTGAACAAAATCACAGTTAAAAACCGGTACCCGTTACCACTGATACCAGAACTCATAGAACGTCTAGGTCATGCCCGCATATATACGAAATTAGATCTACAAGGTGCTTTTAATTTAATAAGAATAAGAGAAGGGGATGAATGGCTCACAGCGTTCAGAACCCGTTATGGCCTTTTTGAATACACTGTGATGCCATTCGGGCTCTGTAACGCCCCAGCCACCTTCCAGCACTTTATCAATGATATATTCAGGGATCTACTGGACATATGCATTGCGATTTACTTGGATGACATCCTCATCTATTCCGACAATTTAGACGACCATAGAAAACACATTAGATGGGTCCTTACTCGCCTACGGCAACACCATCTCTATGCAAAGCCAGAAAAATGTCAGTTTCATACAACAGAAATAACCTTTCTTGGATACCACATTAGTCCAAACGGAATTGAGATGGATCAAGCTAAGGTCGAGGCCATACGAAAATGGCCAACTCCCACCACCAAGAAGGACTTACAATGCTTCCTAGGGTTTGCAAACTATTATAGGAAGTTAATTAAAAATTATTCAAAAATCACTAAGCCTTTAACCACACTCACCAGTAGTAAAACATTCTTCACACGGGATTCAACTAAACAGGATATCTTCAACTCCTTAAAGGAGAGATTTTGTGAAGCTCCCATTTTACAGTTCCCAGATGCAAATAAATAATACATTTTGGAAGTTGACGCGTCAGATTATGCCATGGGTTCTGTTCTATCTCAACGTGAAAACCCTGAAGGTCCCATTCATCCTGTTGCTTACTACTCCAGGGTAATATCACCAGCAGAACAGAATTACCCCATCGGGGAGAAAGAGTTATTAGTGATAAAAAATTATTTGGAGGTCTGGTGACACTTACTTGAAGGAACTAAATACCCTATTCTGGTATACACAGACCACAAAAACCTTGAATACTTGCAAACCAACAGGACACTATCCTCTCGTCAACTCCGCTGGAGTCTTTTCTTTTCCAGATTCCAACTCCACATAACTTACAGACCTGGTTCTAAAAATGGAAAGGCAGATGCCCTATCTAGAATGGAGAGGAGACCTTCCATTATAAGTCAACCCACTACAGTCATTCCATCTGAGCATATCATAGGACTCACCCCAAGATTCACAGACCAATTGAAAAGTATACAAAATGAGGAAGAAGTAACTTTAAAATTCAATGTTGAGAAACATTCAGATGGACTTCGCTACTATCAAGGAAAGATATATGTTCCAACTTCTTTACGTACCAATGTCATACAGGACCATCATGACCCTCCTATGACAGGGCATCTAGGAATCAATAAAACAACTGAATTAATCTCCAGAACTTACTGGTGGCCGTCCCTGAAACTTTCAGTCAGGGATTACGTTCTCTCTTGTCCAGCTTGTACTACCACTAAAATTGACAGAAGACCCCCATTCGGAGTACTTACACCATTACATATTCCTGATGGACCATGGAACACTATAGGAATGGATTTCATTGTAGATCTTCCAACATCGAACAACTATAACACTATTCTGGTAGTTGTCGACCTTCTAACAAAAATGGCACACTTTATTCCGTTCCACAAATTACCTACATCCACTGAAACAGCCAATATGTTTCTTACCCATATAGTAAAATTACATGGTTTACCCAAAGAAATTATAACTGACAGGGGGACACAGTTCACATCTCGGTTCTGGAAGCAGCTCCGTAAAAACATGCAAATAGAACATCGATGCAGTACATCTTTCCACCCACAGACTAACGGGCAGACCAAGAGAGTCAACCAGTGGTTAGAACAATTCCTACGATCTTATTGTTCATCACAACAACACCATTGGAGTAAAAATTTACCTATGGCAGAATATGCCTATAATAACTCAGAGAATTCCACAACCAAGAGATCTCCTTTTTACGCAAATTATGGATATCATCCCACTTTCCAGTTACATCCTCAACCTGATAACTCTTGTCCACAAGTGGATGATACCACCAACTCTTTAATTGATTTGTTTCAGGGACTTAAGAATAACATTACTAATGCAAAAGCAAACCAAAAGCGTTATTATGACCTGAGAAGACGTCAACCACCAACTTACAAAGTTGGTGACAAGGTTTGGTTATCCACAAAACACATTAAGCTTAGCACTCCAAGCAAGAAACTCAGTGTTACCTTCATCAGACCTTTCCCTATCACAAGAATCATTAATGAAAATGCAGTCACCCTAAATCTAATACCATCATTTCGTATACATCCTACATTTCATGTGTCTTTATTGAAACCTTATCAGGACACTCGGCAACTTAGGAAGCTTCCTGAAACTGAAACTTTTGTAGATCCAGACACGGAATATGAAGTAGATTCTATTATTGATTCTAGGATTCATAAGGGAATACTCCAATATCTCATCCATTGGAAAGGGTACGATTCGGAAGAGGATTCTTGGGAGCCCTCAACATTGGTTCAAGCACCACATCTGGTATCACTTTTTCACAGGCGACATCAGGATCGTCCAAGATTTGCAGCTCCGGGGATGCTGTCTTGAGGAGGGGGATATGTAAATGGATGTCTTTCTTTTCAGAACTCATGTTTCAGCTACTGTACCTTTAGTTCAACTTCACCTTGTGAGCAAGGTTATTTAAAACTGACACGCCCACTTTTCCCTGCTTTAGTATTTTGTATTTGGTAATCCTAGAAGCTGCATCTCCTGGATTTGTCCTGATTGAATTAAAGCCATTTATCTACAGTCTCTTCCAACTCTGGAATTGTTACTACAGTATTTCATTTCAGCTTTAACCCTGAAGAACTTTTATTGAAGTGTATTATATCTTTCCACAAACATTTCATTGTGAGTATTCAGCTGTGCTGTGAAGCTCCGGTCAGTGTGTAACTGCCTGACTCACAGTGAGTGGTTCCCTGTGTGATCAATCTGCTTTGTCTGCAGTCTGCTGTGCTGTGAATCTCCTAACAGTGTGTTCACTCTAACCTCCATGGTGCTCCTGTCATCCTTACTGTGAGTAGTTGCTGAATTACTTCCTTCATCCAGGATTTACTTTCTAAGTCTTGTTAAGGAAACCTCTCACTGTATATATTACTGCACTGAATACCAGTTGTTATCTAAACAAGCTCAACACATCTTTTCTTAAAAAGACATTCTCCTAACATTCCCTAATGTTATTTCCTATATGAAGCATGGACATTAACTAACTTTGGGAATGCTTAACAGAATATTGCCTACACCCAAGATTTCAGCTATTTCTCTGTCACTGGGGGCTAGCTGGGCTAAGCCTAATATACCTAAATCAAAATTGCAAGTTATGAAGCATGGACATTAACTAACTTTGGGAATTCCTATCAGAATATTGCCTACACCCAAGATTTGTGTCATTTCTGTGTCACTGGGAGCTAGCTGAGCAAAGCCTAATATACCTAAATCCGAATTGCAAGTTCTGTTCACTTTATAACCTTAACATTCTTGTTAAGGTGATCTTTGTATACATTATATTATAGCCTAAGTATCAGTTGCTCTGAGTTCAGTCTCTTTGCTTCTCAGTGTTACTACTGGCTAATAAAACCTAATTAACTGAATTTCTGCAGTTGAGTTCCATCTCTCCTATTAATTCATAACACTCCCTGTGCCTTTAACGAATACCAGACTGCTCCCTAGCCCAGAAGGCTTGCGTCCATCGTCACAAATAACCAGGAAGGTTTCTGGAAGAATGAGTTCTGAGACAAAAGTTCCTGAGAAGACCCCGTTCCATTGTCTGAGCATGCATAACTGCAGAGCTCTCCAATGGAATTGATCAAAGGGAAAGAAGTCCATGGAAGCGACCTTCAGACCAAATACCTACATACAATGAGCCACTGATTCCAAACAGTAGACTGCAGAGAGAGGCAAAAGGAAAGAATTTTGGACCTTTATTAGAAATATTTTCATAGATAGGGAATCTATTATGTCTCCTAAGAAAACCACCCTTGTAGCTGGAACAAGGGAACTCTTTTCCAGAAGTCTAGAAAGATGAATCTCAGGAACTGAGATGATCCCTGTGAATGGAAACATGAAGAGATGCATCCTTCAGGTCTATGGTCAACATGAACTGACTCTCTTGGACAAAGGGAAGAATGGAACGAATGGTTTCCATTTTGAAGGATGGTATCCTAAGAAACTTGTTTAGACACTTCAGGTCTAGAATAGAATGAAAAGTTCCCTCTTTCTTGGGAACCACGAACAGATTTAAATAGAATCCTAGACCCTGTTACCAACAGGAACTGGAACTATCACTCCCAGGGAAGAAAAGTCCCGGACACAATACCAGAATCCTGACATACTATGTCCACAGGCCAGGGCTTTGGGACAACTCGTATCCAAACTTGGGGAAAAAAAAGAAAGTCTGCCCCCCATGTGATCAAATCCCAGATTGGGGGCAAACCCTTTATGCTGAATTAGACTCAGCTGCAGGTTTTTTTGATTGCTTCCCCTTGTACCAAGACTGATTGGGTGTCCAAGAAGACTTGGACTGTTCCTGCTTGGAAAAAGAAGACTTTTCAGGCCCATTCATCTTGTCTTGTGGTTGAAAAGACCCTTTTCCACCTGTAATATCAGAAATAGTTTCTGCCAGACCAGGTCCAAACAAGGTCTTACCCTCATAAGTAAGCGCCAGAAGCTTGGACTTAGAGGAAAATCCACTGAGATCTTAGCCACATTGCCCTGCGGGCTAGCAAAATAAAACCAAAAAACTTGGCTCCCACATTACAACCTTGCATCAGAAAAAATGGAATTGGCTAGCTCGAGAGCCTAAATTCTGTGTAGGATCTCCTCCAAAGGAGAAAGAGCAGCTATCCTCTATAGGGATAGTAGGACTCTTAGCCAGCATAGAAATGACTCCTTACTTTAGGCACCGTGCACCATGATCTTGAATGAAGCCAGTGACAGGAAACATCTTTATTAAGACAGGAGACAGAGAAAAAGGTATCCCTGGCTTGGACGGTCTGGAACAGAATACACTTCCACAGAGGAAGGAACATCATAGTGTTCATAAGTTTACTAGACTTCATAGGGTTGACAACGACATGATAATCAGAGTCGTCCAAAATAGCCAAAACCTCATTTAACAATACACAAAGGTGTTCAAGCTTAAATCTTAAGGTTACTACTTCAGCATCAGATGAAGGAATTATTCTGTCTGAATCTGAGATTTCACTTCTCAGAGGCTACCAGTGTATCCTCCTCATCAGACTTATGAGGAAGGGCAACCTGAGTTACAGTAGGTGGAACAGAAACCTTACTATCTGAATCTCTAATTTTCCTCTTGCGTTTTCCCTTTAACATGGGCAAAAACAGATAATGCCACAGATACCGCAAAGGATACCTGAATCAATATCTGCAAGCAGATAAACTCCTCCAGAAGACTGCAAGGAACTGCAGGGCACTGTATGTGACGCCGTAAAGGCTTGGAACATTTGAGGAGAAAGTTGTGGCAATGCCTAAACAGCATCATCCTGAGAGACATGAGGCTTAGAAAAAAATAAAAAATAGTTTTTCTTTAAATTTAAAAGTTCTCATTTAAATTGGAGAAACAAAACTGCATAGCAACAGAATTTATAATTCAAGGTATAACAGACGTATGTCCATAGGAGCAGAGCTCTAGCTCCATGAACAAAACTCACAGAAACAAGCACAAAATATAAAACACTTTTTAAAATTGTGCTGTCACTTCCTAATTTGGAACAGAGGTCTGTTCCTGTGATTTATTGCTTCTCATGTCCTAAGGCAATTTTCTATCATTTAATACAAAATTGCCTTAGGACATGAGAAGCAATAAATCACAGGAACAGACCCCTGTTCCAAATTATGATAAAAAAAAGCCCATACACTAAACTTTATTTATTAAGATCTTTCCCAACAAATATGCATTTTCACTTAAAGAACCGTAAGAGAGCTTTAACTAGATCTCTATAACCGTTGAACAACACAGGTCCCTATCAGTCTAAAAAGACACATGGACTATAGCCCCTCAGATTGCTAAGTTTCTGACACCCAGATGCAGAAGCCAACATCGTCGATCCGTACTCAGATGGATAAGGAACCGGTGTCACGTGACCGGACTCAGCAACAGGCTAAAAATGGCGCCGCTCCGTTCTTTAGTCTAAGAATGAAGGCGGAGTCACAAACTCATCAAAGAAATGAGGTGCGCAGACAGTAACAGTGCGCTTCATCACCACAGCCCAATAAATCTCAAATGACAGACAAAGTACAGTCAACACCGCTCCAACTATGAGCGGAAGAAAAAGGAGGAAGTCACATGATCGGCCTGAGAAGTGAAACTGCGCAACAAAGCGTGTGCTTCTAGAGCCGATAGAAAACTAACAGTACTGTTTAGAGCTATGCCGCAATATCGCACAGCGATAAAAACCCTTGCAGGAACCATGTAACAAGTTCAGAGCCGTTCCTCCTAAGCCCTTTTTAAAATATTTAAAAAGTCTGGCACCATCAGATCATATTTTAAAGCAAGTGATACACACTTATAAGCCCATTAAAATTTTACAGGCGTCATATTTGCCATACAGATGCACAAATAAAAAATGAGCCTCACATATCTGGTTAACCCTTTCATCACCAATAAAGAGGAAGCAGTCTCTCTCACATACCACATTAAGGGCCTGCACACTGCCATAAGTAATATCCTAACTAGGATATATTATGTCCCAATAAATGTTTTGCAGAAATCTTTTAAAGTGCAAGTCTCCCAACCTAGAAGGCAAAAGCACTTACCTGCAGTCTGGCAGTATGTGAGAGGACATATACTCCTCACAGAGACCTGGAAAAAAAGAAAGAACAGAGTAACCTACTCTGGCTTTCTATACCATGGAGAACAAATATGTTAGGAAAATGGAGCAAGGCCCACCTCACAAGCTCCTAACTGCTTTAAAGCCACCACTACCCTACTGAAGAGATTAATGTGGACTATGGCAAACCCAAACAAAATCTTGCTTGTAGCAAAAGAAATCCAATTTTCTTCAGACACCAAAACTTCACCTCCTCCATAGACAGAAGCAAAGAGAATGACTGGGGATTATGGGTAGGGGAGTGATACCTAACAGCCTTTGTTGTGGTGCTCTTTGCCTCCTCCTGCTGACCAGGAGTGATATTCCCACTAGTAAATTGATGATGTTGTGGTTTCTCCATATCTTAGGAAATAAATATATACAGGGAGTGCAGAATTATTAGGCAAATGAGTATTTTGACCACATCATCCTCTTTATGCATGTTGTCTTACTCCAAGCTGTATAGGCTCGAAAGCCTACTACCAATTAAGCATATTAGGTGATGTGCATCTCTGTAATGAGAAGGGGTGTGGTCTAATGACATCAACACCCTATATCAGGTGTGCATAATTATTAGGCAACTTCCTTTCCTTTGGCAAAATGGGTCAAAAGAAGGACTTGACAGGCTCAGAAAAGTAAAAAATAGTGAGATATCTTGCAGAGGGATGCAGCACTCTTAAAATTGCAAAGCTTCTGAAGCGTGATCATCGAACAATCAAGCGTTTCATTCAAAATAGTCAACAGGGTCGCAAGAAGCGTGTGGAAAAACCAAGGCGCAAAATAACTGCCCATGAACTGAGAAAAGTCAAGCGTGCAGCTGCCAAGATGCCACTTGCCACCAGTTTGGCCATATTTCAGAGCTGCAACATCACTGGAGTGCCCAAAAGCACAAGGTGTGCAATACTCAGAGACATGGCCAAGGTAAGAAAGGCTGAAAGACGACCACCACTGAACAAGACACACAAGCTGAAACGTCAAGACTGGGCCAAGAAATATCTCAAGACTGATTTTTCTAAGGTTTTATGGACTGATGAAATGAGAGTGAGTCTTGATGGGCCAGATGGATGGGCCCGTGGCTGGATTGGTAAAGGGCAGAGAGCTCCAGTCTAACTCAGACGCCAGCAAGGTGGAGGTGGAGTACTGGTTTGGGCTGGTATCATCAAAGATGAGCTTGTGGGGCCTTTTCGGGTTGAGGATGGAGTTAAGCTCAACTCCCAGTCCTACTGCCAGTTTCTGGAAGACACCTTCTTCAAGCAGTGGTACAGGAAGAAGTCTGCATCCTTCAAGAAAAACAAGATTTTCATGCAGGACAATGCTCCATCACACGCGTCCAAGTACTCCACAGCGTGGCTGGCAAGAAAGGGTATAAAAGAAGAAAATCTAATGACATGGCCTTCTTGTTCACCTGATCTGAACCCCATTGAGAACCTGTGGTCCATCATCAAATGTGAGATTTACAAGGAGGGAAAACAGTACACCTCTCTGAACAGTGTCTGGGAGGCTGTGGTTGCTGCTGCACGCAATGTTGATGGTGAACAGATCAAAACACTGACAGAATCCATGGATGGCAGGCTTTTGAGTGTCCTTGCAAAGAAAGGTGGCTATATTGGTCACTGATTTGTTTTTGTTTTGTTTTTGAATGGCAGAAATGTATATTTGTGAATGTTGAGATGTTATATTGGTTTCACTGGTAAAAATAAATAATTGAAATGGGTATATATTTGTTTTTTGTTAAGTTGCCTAATAATTATGCACAGTAATAGTCACCTGCACACATAGATATCCCCCTAAAATAGCTATAACTAAAAACAAACTAAAAACTACTTCCAAAACTATTCAGCTTTGATATTAATGAGTTTTTTGGGTTCATTGAGAACATGGTTGTTGTTCAATAATAAAATTAATCCTCAAAAATACAACTTGCCTAATAATTCTGCACTCCCTGTATAATATATATATATTTTTGCACCTCCCTTAGTGCATATATACACATATAAACAGAAAAGATCATTTATGTAAGAACTTACCTGATAAATTCATTTCTTTCATAGTGGAAAGAGTCCATCAGGCCCATTTATCAAGCTCCGTATGGAGCTTGAAGGGCCGTGTTTCTGGCGAGTCTTCAGACTCGCCAGAAACACAACTTATGAAGCAGCGGTCTAAAGACCGCTGCTCCATAACCCTGTCCGCCTGCTCTGAGCAGGCGGACAGGAATCGCTGGAAATCAACCAGATCGAATATGATCGGGTTGATTGACACCCCCTGCTGGCGGCCGATTGGCAGCGAGTCATCAGGGGGCGGCGTTGCACCAGCAGCTCTTGTGAGCTGCTGGTGCAATGTTAAATGCGGAGAGCGTATTGCTCTCCGCATTTAGCGAGGTCTTGCGGACCTGATCCGCAGTGTCGGATCAGGTCCGCAAGCCCTTTGATAAATGGGCCTGCATGAGCTAGTGACGTATGGGATACACATTCCAACCAGGAGGGGGCAAAGTTTCCCAAACCTCAAAATGCCTATAAATACACCTCCCACCACACTCATTCCTCAGTTTAGCGAATAGCCAAGTAGTGAGGTGTAAAAAAGCATACAAAAAGAGGAACTGGAAAAAATATTGTGCTTTTATATAAAAAAATCAAAACCACTACAAAAAAGGGTGGGTCTCATGGACTCTTGCCACTATGAAAGAAATTAATTTATCAGGTAAGTTCTTACATAAATTGTGTTTTCTTTCATGTAAGTGGCAAAAGTCCATGAGCTAGTGACGTATGGGATAAAATACCCAAGATGTGGAAGTGCACAAAAGAGTCACTAGAGAGGCAGGGATAAAATAACAACAGCTATTTCCACTGAGAAATTAAATCCAAACAATAATTAAGTTTTTCTTATAAACTTAATAAGCAGTAGAATCAAACTGAGACAGTTGCCTGAAGAACTTTTCTACCAAAGACTGTTTCAAAAGAAGCAAATACATCAAAATGGTAAAATTTAGTAAATGTATGCAAAGAAAGCCAAGTTGCTGCTTTCGCAAATCTGATCAACCGAAGCTTCATTCTTAAAAGCCCAAGAAGAAACGACTGATCTAGTAGAATGAGCTGTAATTCTCTGAGATGGAGACTGCCCCGCCTCCAAATAAGATTTGTGAATTAAAAAGCTTTAACCAATATGCCAAAAAAATGGCAAAGGCTTTCTGACCTCTTTTGGAACCAGAAAAAACACCAAATAGACTAAAAGTCTTCCTGATATCCAAAGAATATAAAGATCTTTCCAGAGAATTCTTAGGATTAAGACACAAAGAAGGAAAAACAATTTCCCTACTAATGTTGATAGAATTCACAAGTTTAGAAAGAAATTTGAATTAAGTCCGCAAAACAGCTTTTTCTTAATGGAAAATCAGATAAGAAGGCTCACAAGAGAGAACTGAGTGATAACTCAGAAACTCTTCTAGAAGAAGAGATAGCCAAAAGAAACAACACTTTCCAAGAAAGTAGTTTAATATCCAAAGAATGCATAGGCTCAAAAGGAGGAGCCTGCAAAATCCTTAAAACCAAATTAAGACTCCAAGGAGGAGAAATTAATTTAATAACAGGATTTGATACAAACCAAGGCCTGAACAAAACAGTGAATATCAGGAAGTTTAGCAACCTTACTATGAAATAAAACAGAAAGAGCAAAGATTTGTCCCTTCAAAGTACTTGCAGACAAAACCTTATCCAAATCATCCTGAAGAATTTATAAAATTCTAGAAATTCTAAAGAATGCCAAGAGAACTTATGAAAAGAACACCATGAAATATAGGTTTTCCGAATCCGATAATAAATCTTACTTGAAACCAATTTACGAGCCGGTAGCATAGTGTTAACCATGGAGTCAGAGACACCTCTATGACTAAACACTAAGGATTCAAATTCCATACCTTCAAATTTAACAATTTGAGATCCTGATGGAAAAACAGCCTTTGCGACAGAAAGTCTGGCCTTAGAGGAAGTGGCCAAGGCTGGCAACTGGACATCCAGATAAGATCCACATACAAAACCTGAGAGGCCATGCTGGTGCTACCAGAAACACATGAGACTGTTCCATTATGATCTTGGAGATCACCCTTGAAAGGAGAACCAGAAGCGGAAAAATGTAAGCAGAAAACAAGAAACTGTTAACATAACCACCATCTCCGCCTAAGGATCCCTGGACCTGGAAAGGTATCTGGGAAATTTCTTGTTTAGATGAGAGGCCATCAGAACTATTTCTGGAAGGCCCCACATCTGTACAATCTGAACAAACACATTTGGATGGAGAGACCACTCCCCTGCATGTAAAGTCTGGCGGCTGAGATAATCCGCCTCCCAATTGTCTACACCTGGGATATGAATTGCAGAAATTAGACATGAGTTAAATTCTGCCCAAAAAGGTATTCGAGATACTTCTTTTTAGCGCTTAAAGGACTGTGAGTCCCTCCCTGATGATTGACATATAATACATGCTCTCTTAAATTGAGGCCAAGCCTGAAGAGTTCTGAAAATAGCACAGAGTTCTAAAATAATAATTGGTAACCTCGCCTCTTGAGGTTTCCAACCCCTTTGTGCTGTCAGCAAACCCCAGACAGCTCCCTAACCTGTAAAACTTGCAACCGTAAGAATACCTAACCACCAAGTCAGAGAGAGTTGAGTCTTGGGATTTAAGTATATCAACTGTGATACCTGAGAATAATCCCTGCACCATAGATTCAGCATGCAGAGCTGCAAAAGTCTCATAAGAAAACAAGCAAAGGGGATTGCGTCCAATGCTGCAGTCATGAGACCTAAAAACTGCACATAACCACTGAAAGGAATAATAGAGACTGAAGGTTTAGACAGGCTAAAACTAATTTCATTTGTCTCTTGACTGTTAAAGACAGATTCATGGACACTGAATTTACCTGGAAACCTAAAAAGGTGACCCTTGCCTGAGGAATCATAAAACTCTTAGGTAAATTGATCCTCCAACCATGTCTTTGAAAAAACAACACTAGTTGATTCGTGTGAGATTCTGCTAAATGAAAGGATTGAGCTAGTACCAAGATATCATCCAAAATAAGGAAAACACTGCAATACCCTGCTCTCTGATTACAGATAGAAGGGCACCGAGAACCTTTGTCACTAGGCCAAATGGAAAAGCGACAAATTGGTAAAGCTTGCCTAGAAAAGAGAATCTCAGAAACCAAAAGTGGTAGGAAATTAATTGGAATGTGAGGATAAGCCTCCCATACAACTAATGTGAACATTTGCTGAACAAAAGCATAATAGTCCTTATAGTCACCATCTTGAAAGTTGGGACACTCGCAATAACGATTTAAAGCTTTCAGATCCAAGATTGGTCTGAATGAATCTTCGTTCTTTGGGACAAAGAATAGATTTGAATAGAGACCCAAACCATGTTCCTTCTAAGGAACTGGTACAATGCCTCTGAAAAAAATTCTAGTTCTGAAATATATTTTAGAAAAATCCTGAACCTTCACAGAGTGTATTGAAACATGAGAAAGAAAGAATCTTCCCATAGAAGGTCTCATTCTAAAAATCTATTCAAAACCCTAAGAATAATATTCTATAGACTTTGGACTGAATCCATCCAAAAATAACTTAATCTGCCCTCCACCAGAAGAACTGGTTTTTAGAACCGCACCTTCATGCAGTCTTAACTAGTATTTGTATAGCGCTTTTCTCCTAGTAGGACTCAAAAAAACTCTTTAACAGTGCTTGCACTTGGAGTTAACCAAATTGGCAGCTGAATAGTAATAGTTGTTATTATTACTCATATAAATGGTACACATTTGATTGACCTCAAAAAGCCGAAGGCCTGCATCGACCCTGCCGGATATGAACCTGTGACCCTTGGATCTTAGAACAAGGTTTTGTAGCCAGGGCATTTACCAACTGATCTACAACACCGGCCAAAAGTAGGACAGAAAAAAACTATTTTACCTCCAGATATAGTGGAGATAATAGAAATCAAAACAAAGTATTATCCTAATAAGATAGAGATAATAAAATATATTGAGACCATGTCAAAATTCAAGATTAAAACCATGAAGCTCTTCTAAATAGAAAAGCTAAAAACATAGATTTGAAATGAATCTTAAATGACAACAAATATAGTATCATTAATCAAAATGAATAGATTTTGAAGTAAATACTTCAGAATCTGAAAACTGCTTATACTAACTGTCAAACAATAATGTTGAGAGAGCAACAATGTCAGTCATAGATATAGATGAACTAAGAACATAAACAGTATGTAAATATGCTATTTTAAGGTAAGAATGAAACTTAAAAAGATCCTGAAAATCAGTACTATTTTCTATAGAAATAGTAGAACATTCCCAAAAAGGAATCAGGCTTAAACCATTCTAGCAAACATATAGATAGCATCTAGAATAGGGAAAAACTTCAGGAGCAATTTAAAGAAATCTTTAAATGGATATAACATATTTAATAGGAGGACTCCTAATACCTAAAATCATCAAAACTTCCTTAATAAAGAACAAAAAATGTTCAAAAATAAAAGATTTTGTCAAATACAGTCTATGATGCAGGATCCTTTGAGCCAAAGAAACCCTCATCAGTAGAATAAACTTAAAGGGACAGTCTACACCAGAATTTGTATTGTTTTAAAAGATAGATAATCCCTTTATTACCCATTTCCCAGTTTTGCATAACCAACACAGTTATATTAATATACTTTTAACCTCTGTGATTATCTTGTATCTAAGCCTCTGCAAACTGCCCATTTTTTCAGTTCTTTTGACAGACTTGCAGTCTAGCAATCAGTGCCTGCTCCCAGATAACTTCTCGTGCACGAGCACAGTGTTATCTATATGAAATACGTGAACTAACACCCTCTAGTGGTGAAAAACTGTTAAAATGCAATCTGAAAGAGGTGGGCTTCAAGGTCTAAGAAATCATATGAACCTCCTAGGTTAAGCTTTCAACTAAGAATACCAAGAGAACAAAGCAAAATTGGTGATAAAAGTAAATTGGAAAATTGTTTAAAATTAAATGCTCTATCTGAATCATGAAAGTTTATTTTGGCCTAGACTGTCCCTTTAAGTTTGCTGTAGGTCAAAACAAAATGTATTCAATCTTATAACAATTTTGGAAAGACCTTATAAGTTTATTTGAAGACACAAAAACAGCCATAGCCTTCTTATGATTGCAGTAATATTTGAAATCTGCAGAATTAATCAGGTACATTAAACTGAAAAATTAAAAACAGTAAATGTATTTGTACATATAGAAACAATATCAGCATGAAATAAGATAAATAAATGCCACATAATTGAGCTGAAGAGAATAAAATCAGCTTGACAATAAAAAACACACTTAGCTTGTTGAAGAAATGTGTTCAGGGCATCTTAGTTTCTACACTAACTTAAGAGTCAGGATCAGTCTGAGACATCTTGCAAAATGTAAAAGGAAAACAATTAACATTAAGGCAAAATATTCAATTTTCTCATATAGCAGTTTCAGGAATGGGAAAAAATGTGTGTGCTAAAAAAAATAGGCTAAAAAGCAAACAGCATAGTTCTCTATAATATAAAGAGAGCAAGAAACACAAAAGGAAGTGGAGTAAAATAACAACAACAAAAAAATCTGTGCCAAGTATGACGCACAATGCAAAAGGAGGTAAAAAAATATTTGGCGCCAAACCAACACCAGGAAATGACGCAACTTGCATCATAACAAGTGCAATTTTGCGCCAAAACAACTAGCTTCAATAAAGACGCAGGAAATTACAAACTTGCGCCATTATAGGCGCAACTTCGCGGCAAAAATTTTTTTGCATAAAGAATGGCGCAATAAATAACAGCATTTTGCGTCCATGCGAGTCTAGATTTGCCCGCAAAAATTAAGGAAAAAAATTTGAAAAAAAGACTGAAACCCCAGGTGAGAACAAAAGTTTAAATAAACTTCCTAAAACATAATTCTCATACTGAAACAGCTAGACTGCAAAGGGGAAATATAGATAGACCTGACTCATGGCAAATATAAGTAAACACATATATTTAAAACTTTACAATAAAACAAAAAGCGCCAAACATAGCTGAGAGTATCTTAAAAAATTATACATACTTACCAGAAGACACCCATCCACATATAGCAGACAGCCAAACCAGTACTGACAAATATCAGCAGAGGTAATGGTATAAGTGTATATCATCGATCTGAAAAGGGAGGTAGAGAATGAATCTCTACGACCGATAACAAAAAGCCTTTTAAAAGATTTCCCATGAGTGAAACCATGAAATCAACAGGCGATACTCTCTTCACATCCCTCTGACAAACACTGTACTCTGAGTGGAATTGGGCTTCAAAATTCTTAGAAGCGCATATCATAGAACAAATCAAGCACTAACTTACTTCACCACCTCAACAGGAGGCAAAGTTTGTAAAACTGAGGAATGAGTGTGGTGGGAGGTGTATTTATAGGCATTTTGAGTTTCGGTAAACTTTGCCCCCTCCTGGTTGGAATGTATATCCCATACGTCACTAGCTCATGGACTCTTGCCACTTACATGAAAGAAATACACATGTATACACATACAGTATATACATATATATACATACATACATACACACACATGTATGTATATATACATTATAGCCCTTTCCATTCAAATACCTTATCATATACCTTTTAACTGTTTTTTAAAAATATTTATATGATTCATTTTATTAGATAGTTTATATATGAGAGAAACACTTTATTTTAATGTATCTATGTTGTGTTTAATGCAAGTTTTTTATAGCCCTATCTTTTATGCAAGGTCTTTAGTCGCGCTAACTAAATTTGCGCTTGCGCAGTCGCGTTAACGCGACTGCAATATTTTAATATTGCATGTGCTAACATTAGCGGGCCCTTGTAATCTAGCCCTTATTTTGTAAAATTGTTTTAATTGCTTGATACTACAGGAAAATCTGCTTAACTACACAAAAGTATAAGAAGTTGGTGTTTTACAGCCTTATCAGGGGTGGGGGGGGGGGGGTTTCTTGGAGATGTATTTACATACCGTTGTAGAGAAACAAATTATGTAAAAGTGAAACACGATGGCTAATTTATTCAGTGTTAATAGTAATAGATGAATGTCTATACATGAATCTCCAATTTTTCAAATGTATGGCATGTGTAATTAATAATTTCATGTTATTTTGTATAATTGTATATTTAACATTTTTTTAAATATCCTAACACTTCTTTGCAATCAAAATGATCATTCTGATGTCTGTATTTATCCTGTGTGCAATTTCTAATTGCTTACAATTAAGAACTAAGCTTTATTTTCATTTTTTTTATAAACTAGGGAATTATTATGTTTACTCAATTAAAAAGTGAGCTCATGCAAAATCTATTTGGGCATAAAACTTAAAAAGCTTGAGATTAAAATTATTTTTTCATCTGAAAACCCAGCAAAAAACTATTCATGGCACTTTACCTAAAAAGTCTGATAGAATGCAGCAGGGGTCATTGTGATTTAGTGGCTAATAGAGAGTTATGCAGAAAAGCCAAAGGAGGCCTTCATTTTCAGTAACCAATTAAAACTGATTAAATAAACAAAGATGAAGTAAAATTCTATTACTGTTAACAAGGCTCTAAAATACAATTATGGACTGTATAGGTAAATTCATACTGTCCAATGTCTAATACCTTTATCACTTTATTCCAGAATCCAGACAATGATGCCATAGATAACCAGTTTATACTGCTCAGATTCTGAACATTTATTACTCAGTTAATTATATCTCACTCTCACTTTCAATATCACAGTAAATATTCCTCAGTATACATAGTAACACACATCAGGGATTTGCATCAGTTTATAAAAGGAAATATACAGTATATTACATATTTAAATTTATCAGTAGATAAAATTAACACTTTTAGGTCTGAAGAAAATACCCCAAACAGCCTTTTTATCCCCATGTACGCAACACTCACCCTGCAAAATAGGAAAATTGTTGTGTTTAATAAAAGACCATTTACTTTAAATGCATTTTTTGATTTAAAGAAATAAATGGCATTCCATTCTTTTTAATGTTAATTTATGTTGCTTACCAGATTCGTTATATCTTGTCAGTTCAGTTTATACATTCAGAATATAGTAAATATATATAATTATGCTTTTGTTTTCTTGTGCATTTACTTATTTTAATGCAGCTACATCAAAATACCTATTGTTAACCTGGCAGTTGTAAGTATGACTGTTTATTGATATTCAGTATCAGTTGAATTGCATTAGTCTTTATACTCAAACCCAACTATATCCTCTGTGTACTAAGCAGCGTAACTTTGTCTAATAGTAGGGCAAGACACATTTGTGGATCTCCTGTCCAGACCTACTTTTAAGAGCCAGACAGGTATTTGTATATAGATGTATGCTGGATAACCCAAAAAATATAGGAGCCAGGAGTAAAATTCCAGGGGCCAGTAGCTCCCAAGCTCCTGGGTTTGTCGAGCCCTGTTTTTTACTTTTTTCTTGTTGGATCTCTGCTACTGTTTTAGTTTAATTCTTTATTCTCTTTTTAGTTATCACCAATAACTTTTTTATATAATTTCCAACATGTTTAGATGTCTCAATTGACTGTGTTCTGCAGTACACAGACTTCCCAACCAAAAACATGAGTGTTGATTTCTAAGCATTAGAAAATGAGAAAACATAATTTATGCTTAACCTGATAAATGTATTTATATTTCATGGTGGTGGGAGTCCACAATCCATTACTCCTGGGAATTAACCTTCCCTATCAAAGATTTCCAAAACCCAAGAGCTCTATAAAACCCCTCTTACCTCACCAGTACCTCAGGCTTGTCTTTTCCTCCACTGGAGGTTTTTGAAGATGTATTTACTGAAGTGCTATGGTTCTTAAAGAGCAGATAAACTGTTTAACAAGCAGGGAGGTGGGCGTCTAAGGTAATTGAGAGTAAAGAGGCACTGATTTTAGAATATATTCTATTAACATTACTTTTCATTTTTTTTCATAGAACATAAAACTTATGTATATAGGCTTTTTATTCTACAGTTTTAAAGGGACATGTTTTGTGTTACATTATAGGGACAGTAAATTTAGAATTAAACTCTCATGATTTGGATAGAGCATGCAATTTTTAACAACTTTCTAGTTTACTTTTACCATCAAATTTGCTATGTTCTCTTGGTATTCTTTGTTGAAGCCTAAACCTAGGTAGGCTGATTTTAAGCCCCTGTCGGCCACCTCTTATCTTAGTGCATTTTACTAGCTTTTCCCAGCTAGACAATGTTAGTTCATATGTGCCATTTATATAACAGTGTTGTCCCTCCAGTGGAGCTATGCACTAATCGGCTGAAATGCAAATTTGTAAATAGCACTGGGATAAGAGGGCAGTCTGCAGAGGCTTAGATACAATGTAACCACAGAGGTAAAAAGTATATTAATATAACATTGTTGGTTATGTAAAACTTGGTAATGGGCAATAAAGGGATTATTTATCTTATTAAACAATAAACAAATTCAAGTAGACTGTCCCTTTAAGTAGGCCAAGCTAGGTATTTTTTATCTTGACACATAAAGAACTGTATTTAAACAGTAGTGCATGAAAAATAAATTAAAAGTAAAATATTTAACATGCCATCCTTTAGATTCAACAAAGAAGAAAAAGTGCATTAATGACCATTAAATTTAAGTTCTGCCATAATGTTTCTGAATAAAAAAAATATATATAAATAAGAATACCGTCTAAAAAATCAACATATTTTTTATTCTGCGATACAACATGGAACATTCCCCCATTATTGGATGAATATATAAAAAGTTAATAGGGTTCATAAGTCCCAGTGGAGGGGACGCTCAGAATACTGAGCTTAAAATATTAATTACATTTATTTCCTCTTTTTTTTTAATTTTTTTGCTGTTGTTTGTTTTGTTAAGAAATTAAAAAAATGGGGGTTAATGCTGATGCTCTAGATCAAGGATAATCATATCCACAGATATGGGCCTCCATTACATATGCAGCGTCACCCGCAAAATCCTCCGCCGCCAGATTTTACGCGATTTTGGTATTACATATACGGCGTAGCATAAAAGTTATGTGCGTATATTTTACCCTTCGGACGTATTTTTTTTAGCCATAGACTAACATAGAACAGCCGCGCAATTTGGTATCCAATATGCAGCGTAAGTACTTACGTGCGCAGAATTCAGAATAACTACTCCATTCTCATCTCGCCACATATTGCAGGCGCAGCAACCCTTGCACTGACTAAAAAAGCAACGTAACTCCCTGGAAGCCTTAACAAACATATACATTTAAGCAGCAGCTTGTAGGTACTTTATCACATTGTGGACATATACTTACTTATTTACTTTAAATTGTATTACCTTCATCTCTTTAGAACCCACTGGAGTGTAATTTATTCTAATGCTAACACAGCTTGGCACTGATGCCAAAATATATAAAGGGACAGTCAAGTCCAAAGAAAACCTTCTTCTTTTAAATAGGACATGTTATTTCAAACTACTTTCAGATTTAATTATAACACTTGCTTTGTTCTCTTGGTATTCTTAGTTGAAAGCAAAACCTAGGATGACTCATATGATAATTTCCAAGACCTTCTTGAAGGCTGCCTCTTTGCAATTGTGTCAAACCAATGACAGACACCACAACCTCTCGCCTGCAGACTTAAAACACCTGATAATACCCACCCTATCAGTAACATCACTACTATATATACCAATTTGTCAATTTATATTGGATGTGAGATACATTGATTTACATCTTAGTAGTGAATATTACTATATGTACCCTTCATAAACAACTATTGTGGATGTGACTTAGAGTACAAGAATATGTCATAAACAGGATAATATGACCCTTTTTTGCCATTTCCACACAGGTCTTATATGTTTTAACAATATTAGTGTACTAAAACACACCTCACATGGATGTGGATGACAATTATATGGTAAATAACAAAGGACAAGATTTATGGTGAACTATAAGAATATTTAGTTCTTTTTTGGCTTCTTAGATGAGGGAGCTGAGGTGACTGTAGTGGATTGCCTTGTTCTCCTGGTTTGAGAAGATTCTGATGTTTCTGCTGGTGTGCTGGCCACAGATGATAGGCTGGAGGCAGTGTCCTGCTGGTGTGTAAAGTGCTCAACCAACACACCCAAGAGTTGATTTTGCTCTCGCCATCTGTTGTCCATCTGCATCTGCATATCAGACAGAATTCGCATCATCTGTGACTGGTTTTGAACACTTCCACTTAATGATGCTGCCATGTCCCTCTGCAGCTCTATGCTACGTTTGTGTAACCTCTCTTGGCTCCTGTGGAACCTCTCTTGGCCTCTTTGTCTGCTCTCTGAGCTTGTTATGAGCCTCCTCTGGAGTGCAATGTATTCCTCACCCAGGGGAGAATACAATCTGGCGCCAAGTATGACGCCCACATATTTTTTTTTGCCAAAAAATGTCTGTAACAAACACAAGAGTCAAAAATGACGCAACTACGTTCCTCTCACCCAGGGGAGAATACAATGCATCAACAGGCTCTTGAGCAGCAGGGCTTCTATTTGCTTGAGGTGCAGGTTCAGCTGCATCTGCTGTTTCTGGTGGGGCAGGTTCAGCTGCATCTGCTGTTTCTGGTGGGGCAGGTTCAGCTGCATCTGCTGTTTCTGGTGGGGCAGGTTCAGCTGCATCTGCTGTTTCTGGTGGGGCAGGTTCAGCTTGAGTACTTTCAGCAATATTTTCATCTGCAGATGGTGGAGCTCGCCCAAGTGATGAGGATGGTGGAGCTCGCCCAAGTGATGAGAATGGTGGAACTCTCAGGGTTGATTGATAGTCCCACTGATGACCAGTGTGTGACCACTCAGCCTGTCCAGTTGGCACTTTTTGTGACATAGTCTGTGGGTAAAAACCATGACTGCCTTGAGATTGTGTTGGGGGGGGGTAAATACATGGACCCTTTGTGGCTGTCTTGGCTCCCCCTCAAAGCCAAAAGAAGAATATTCCTCTGGCCAGGAATCTTGGCCCGGGTCCTCCACTGAAGCAATCCAACCCTGCTCATGCCTGGGAGCATACTGTTCATGTGGTTGCCTGAAGACTGGTGGTGGTGGTTGCATGCCTGTGACTGGTGGTGGTGGTGGTGGTGGCTGCATGCCTGTGACTGGTGGTGGCAGCATGCCTGTTTGTATCCTCGTGACAGGAGGTTCTGTGGAGGAGTCAAATGATGAGAGGGATTAGTACAGTCAGATATATGTCCATGTGGGCATACAATGTACATTGATACATGCTAATGCCTATACTGATTCTCATGTCAAATTCTATAAAATGCATGTGCACATTGTGATTTGTGCTATGAGGGATTTTAATAAGCGCAGTATACAGGTATGTGTTTCATACAATAGTTATGTGTACATGTCAATGATGGAAAAAACATAATTTATGTAAGAACTTACCTGATAAATTCATTTCTTTCATATTGGCAAGAGTCCATGAGCTAGTGATGTATGGGATATACATTCCTACCAGGAGGGGGCAAAGTTTCCCAAACCTCAAAATGCCTATAAATACACCCCTCACCACACCCACAATTCAGTTTAATGAATAGCCAAGAAGTGGGGTGATAAGAAAGGAGCTAAAGCATCAAACAAGGAATTGGAATAATGGTGCTTTATACAAAAAAATCATAACCACCACAAAAAAGGGTTGGCCTCATGGACTCTTGCCAATATGAAAGAAATTCATTTATCAGGTAAGTTCTTACATAAATTATGTTTTCTTTCATGTAATTGGCAAGAGTCCATGAGCTAGTGACATATGGGATAGCAGATACCCAAGATGTGGAACTTCCACGCACTTCCAGTCACTAGAGAGGGAGGGATAAAATAAAGACAGCCAATTCCGCTGAAAAAAAACAATCCACAACCCAAATCAAAAAGTTTTAATCTTTATAATGAAAAAAACTGAAATTATAAGCAGAAGAATCAAACTGAAACAACTGCCTGAAGTACTTTTCTACCAAAAACTGCTTCCGAGGAGGAAAAAACATCAAAATGGTAGAATTTAGTAAAAGTATGCAAAGAAGACCAAGTTGCTGCTTTGCAAATCTGATCAACAGAAGCTTCATTCTTAAAAGCCCAGGAAGTAGAAGCTGACCTAGTAGAATGAGCCGTAATCCTCTGAGGCGGGGTTTTACCCGACTCCACATAAGCATGATGAATCAAAAGCTTTAACCAAGACGCCAAAGAAATGGCAGAAGCCTTCTGACCTTTCCTAGAACCAGAAAAGATAACAAATATACTAGAGGTCTTTCTGAAATCTTTAGTAGCTTCAACATAATATTTCAAAGCTCTTACTACATTCAAAGAATGTAAAGATCTCTCCAGAGAATTCTTAGGACACAACAAAGGGACAACAATTTCTCTACTAATGTTGTTAGAATTCACAAGTTTAGGTAAAAATTTAAATGAAGTCCGCAAAACTGCCTTATCCTGATGAAAAATCAGAAAAGGGGACTCACAAGAAAGAGCAGATAACTCAGAAACTCTTCTAGCAGAAGAGATGGCCAAAAGGAACAAGACTTTCCAAGAAAGTAATTTAATGTCCAGAGAATGCATAGGCTCAAACGGAGCAGCCTGTAAAGCCCTCAAAACCAAATTAAGACTCCAAGGAGTAGAGATTGACTTAATGACAGGCTTGATACGAACCAAAGCCTGTACAAAACAATGAATATCAGGAAGATTAGCAATTTTTCTGTGAAACAGAACAGAAAGAGCAAAGATTTGTCCTTTCAAGGAACTTGCAGACAAACCCTTATCCAAACCATCCTGAAGAAACTGTAAAATTCTAGGAATTCTAAAAGAATGCCAAGAGAATTTATGAGAAGAACACAGAGAAATGTAAGTCTTCCAAACTCTGTAATAAATCTTTCTAGACACAGATTTACAAGCCTGTAACATAGTATTAATCACGGAGTCAGAGAAACCTCTATGACTAAGTATTAAGCATTCAATTTCCATTCCTTCAAATGTAATGATTTGAGATCCTGATGGAAAAATGGGCCTTGAGATAGAAGGTCTGGCCTTTACGGAAGTGTCCAAGGTTGGAAACTGGCCATCCGAACAAGATCTGCATACCAAAACCTGTGTGGCCATGCTGGAGCCACCAGCAGCACAAACGATTGTTCCATTATGATTTTGGAAATCACTTTTGGAAGAAGAACTAGAGGCGGAAAAATATAAGCCGGATGATAATTCCAAGGAAGTGACAACACATCCACCGCTTCCGCCTGAGGATCCCTGGATCTGGACAGATACCTGGGAAGTTTCCTGTTTAGATGAGAAGTCATTAGATCTATTTCTGGAAGTCCCCATATCTGAACAATCTGAAGAAATACCTCTGGATGAAGAGACCATTCGCCCGGATGTAACGTCTGGTGGCTGAGATAATCCGCTTCCCAATTGTCTATACCTGGGTAGTGAACCGGAGAGATTAGACAGGAGCTGGAATCTGCCCATACAAGTATCCGAGATACTTCTTTCATAGCCTGAGGACTGTGAGTCGCACCTTGATGATTGACATATGCCACAGTTGTGACATTGTCTGTCTGAAAACAAATAAACGATTCTCTCTTCAGAAGAGGCCAGAACTGAAGAGCTCTGAAAATATTGATTGTTAATATCACCTCCTGAGATTCCCAAACCCCCTGCGCTGTCAGAGATCCCCATACAGCTCCCCAACCTGAAAGACTTGCATCTGTTGTGATCACAGTCCAGGTTGGACAAACAAATGAGGCCCCTTGAACTAAATGATGGTGATCCAACCACCAAGTCAGAGAAAAACGAACATTGGGATTTAAGGATATTAATTGTGATATCTTTGTATAATCCCTGCACCATTGGTTCAGCATACAAAGCTACTGAAGGGAATGATTGAGACTGAAGGTTTCGACAAGCTGAAACCAATTTCAGACGTCTCTTGTCTGTTAGAGACAAAGTCATGGATACTGAATCAATTTGGAAACCCAAAAAGGTTACCCTTGTCCGAGGAATCAAGGAACTCTTTGGTAAATTGATCCTCCAACCATGTCTTTGAAGAAACAACACAAGTTGATTCGTATGAGATTCTGCAGAATATAAAGACTGAGCAAGTACCAAGATATCGTCCAAATAAGGAAATACCGCAATACCCTGCTCTCTGATTAAAGAGAGAAGGGCACCGAGAACCTTTGAAAAGATCCTTGGAGCTGTTGCTAGGCCAAAAGGAAGAGCAACAAATTGGTAATGCTTGTCTAGAAAAGAGAATCTCAGGAACTGATAGTGATCCGGATGAATAGGAATATGAAGATATGCATCCTGTAAGTCTATTGTGGACATATAATGCCCTTGCTGAACAAAAGGCAGAATAGTCTTTATACTCACCATTTTGAATGTTGGTATCCTTACAGAACGATTCAATATTTTTAGATCCAGAACTGGTCTGAAAGAATTCTCTTTCTTCGGTACAATGAACAGATTTGAATAAAACCCCAGACCCCGTTCCAGATCTGGAACTGGCACAATTACCCCAGCCGACTCCAGATCTGAAACACATTTCAGAAAAGCCTAAGCCTTTACTGGGTATACTGGATTGCGTGAGAGAAAGAATCTTCTCACAAGCGGTCTTATCTTGAAACCTATTCTGTACCCTTGAGAAACAATGTTCTGAATCCAATGATTTTGAATCGAACTGATCCAAACATCTTTGAAAAATCGTAACCTGCCCCCTACCAGCTGTGCTGGAATGAGGGCTGCACCTTCATGCGGACTTGGGAGCTGGTTTTGATTTCCTAAAAGGCTTGGATTTATTCCAGACTGGAGAAGGTTTCCAAATGGAGACCGTTCCTTTAGGGGAAGGGTCAGGCTTCTGTTCCTTATTCTGACGAAAGGAATGAAAACAATTAGCAGCCCTATATTTGCCCTTAGATTTTTTATCCTGAGGCAAAAAAGCTCCTTTCCCCCCAGTGACAGTTGAAATTATAGAATCCAACTGAGAACCAAATAACTTATTACCTTGGAAAGAAAGAGAAAGCAACGTTGACTTAGAAGTCATATCTGCATTCCAAGATTTAAGCCATAAAGCTCTTCTAGCTAAAATAGCTAAAGACATATACCTGACATCAATCCTAATGATATCAAAAATGGCATCACAAACAAAGTTATTAGCATGTTGAAGAAGTTTAACAATGCTATAAGCATCATGGTCCGACACTTGTTGTGCTAAAGCCTCCAACCAGAAAGTGGAAGCTGCAGCAACATCAGCCAAAGAAATAGCAGGCCTAAGAAGATTACCTGAACATAAATAAGCCTTCCTTAGAAGTGATTCAAGCTTTCTATCTAAAGGATCCTTAAAAGAAGTACTATCTGCCGTAGGAATAGTAGTACGTTTAGCAAGAGTAGAAATAGCCCCATCAACTTTGGGGATTTTCTCCCAAAACTCTAAACTATCAGACGGCAAAGGGTACAATTTCTTAAACCTTGGAGAAGGAGTAAATGAAGTACCCAGACTATTCCATTCCCTAGAAATTACATCTGAAATAGCATCAGGAACTGGAAAAACTTCTGGAATAACTACATGAGGTTTAAAAACTGAATATAAACGCTTACTAGTTTTAATATCAAGAGGACTAGACTCCTCCATATCTAATGCAATCAACACTTCTTTCAGTAAAGAATGAATAAACTCCATCTTAAACAAATATGAAGATTTATTTATTTTAAAAGACCTTTTACATTTACTAGAAGGAGGTATAACAGACAGAGCCTTCCGAATAGAATTAGAAACAAATTCTTTTACATTAACAGGAACGTCCTGAACATTAGATGTTGATGGAGCAACAACAGGTAATGGATTATTACTAATGGAAATATTATCTGCGTTTGATAGTTTATCATGACAACTAACACAAACTACAGCCGGAGGAACAGTTAGCATAAGTTTACAACAAATGCACTTAGCTTTGGTAGAACCGACATCAGGCAGCGTCTTTCCAGAAGTAGATTCTGATCCAGGGTCAGGTTGTGACATCTTGCAATATGTAATAGAAAAAACAACATATAAAGCAAAATTATCAAATTCCTTAAATGACAGTTTCAGGAATGGGAAAAAATGCAAACAGAACAAGCCTCTAGAAACCAGAAGCAACTAAAAAGTGAGACTTAAATAAAGTAAAAAACCTGGCGCCAAGTATGACGCCCACATATTTTTTTTTGCCAAAAAATGTCTGTAACAAACACAAGAGTCAAAAATGACGCAACTACGTGAAAACTTCCGGCGTCAGCTACGACGCCGGAAATGACGTTATTGGCGTCAGACAAATGTCAATCTCGCACCAAAAAAATCGCGCGCCAAAAATGACGCAACAAATTCTAGCATTTTTTGCACCCACGAGCCTAACAGCCCGCAATTTAGAGGAAAAAATTAAATTAAAATTTTAGGTAAGAAAAATATTAATTCATTTGCATTTTCCCAAAAAATGAAACTGACAGTCTGAAAGAAGGAAAATAAACTGATTGACCTGAATCATGGCAAATATAGTATAAAACATATATTTAGAACTTTACATATAAAGTGCCAAACCATAGCTGAGAGTGTCATAAATAAAAATAAGACTTACTTACCCAAAGACACTCATCTACATAAAGTAGATAGCCAAACCAGTACTGAAACGAGAATCAGTAGAGGTAATGGTATATAAGAGTATATCGTCGATCTGAAAATGGAGGTAGGAGAAGAAATCTCTATGACCGATAACAGAGAACCTATGAAATAGATCCCCTAGAGCAGTGCTTTCCAAACTGTATGTCGGGACACACTAGTGTGTCGGCAGCAGTGTGTAGGTGTGTCCCTGCTTCAGCACAAATTATTTCTTTAATTTTTTTTTTTTTGGTTTCTGACTTTCCGCCTGCCTGCTACGCATATCACATGGTTGACACGTGATTGATACCTAGGGGGATACAGATCATCTTAACCTATTGGCGCAGCTCAGTGGGAACTGAAACTATTCCCATTGGCGGCACATTAGCTCCTGGCTGCACGTGTAGTCTCCTTAATTGGCTCATGACTGCATGTGTAGTCAGTGAGTGGGACAGCAGTGTGTTTGCAGCGTGGGCAGTAGTCAATAGGACTCACCGAACTCTGAGGGCGGCAGCTTAAATGCTGAGCTGAAGTCGGTGGGTTTTTTTTGGCAACTAGCTCCCAGTAGTGCATTGCTGCTCCGGCTCTTGATATATGGATAGGAAGTGGAAGCTTAAAAATGCTTGATGATGAAATGCGAGTGTTTTTATCTAATATTCCACTAAATATTCAGAAATTGTGTTCATCCCATCAACCTCCTACATCCCATTAAAATAGTAAGTAGCTATTGGTGTTATTAAACTTTTTAAATTCTTGCACATACTTACTGTTACTTGTAAATACATTTCATTATTATATAATTTATGTATGTGTCTGTATCTCTTAAAACAAGATAGTTTAACCTCCTTTTTGCTAGTACAACTGAATTACTGTGTCGCGAAATGATGTAGGTCTAAAAAGTGTGCCACCAACATAACAAGTTTGGAAAGCTCTGCCCTAGAGGAAGACCTTGGTATTCAATAGGCAATACTCCCTTCACATCCCTCTGACATTCACTGCACTCTGAGAGGAAAACCGGGCTTCAGCTTACTTACTTCACCACCTCCATGGGAGGCAAAGTTTGTAAAACTGAATTGTGGGTGTGGTGAGGGGTGTATTTATAGGCATTTTGAGGTTTGGGAAACATTGCCCCTCCTGGTAGGAATGTATATCCCATACGTCACTAGCTCATGGACTCTTGCCAATTACATGAAAGAAATGTGTTCTTTAAGTGACACTATGGTCACACAATTTACTTTAGCATGATGTAGGCACAGAACCTGCTTTCTTGAGCTAAAAGTATTGTGATGGATATAGTGTCCATTTACTGAAAACTCTACATGTGGCTTGTGGCTTGTGGCCTGTGTTACTCTGAGACATGTTAGTATTGCACTATTCCACCTCATATCATGAATTGCATTGTGTTAAGTAGCATTAATGTCAAATATAATTGTAGATGTTTTTGTTAGTAGGCCAAAGATCATGCTCCTCATTGTGTACATGAATGTGTGATATTAAAGGATGTTATATCTCAAATACATATAATACTGGTGTGTGGGATGTTACTTACCAGCATGATGAGCTGTGGTTGCAGCCCCTGAGTCACGAGCCCCTGGAAGTTCATGGACTGCTGTGATACTCAGGGACCTGCGTATCATCTCCTGCCAGGTGTTATATTCTATGTCCAGGGATGGACCACCGCCTGTTCCCCTCTGGTGCATAGCTTCCTGCCCCATCTTTTCTTTCACCTGCCTCTTGCAGTCATTCCACTGCTTTTTAAGGCCCTCAACAGTCCTCCTCTGCGGGGCCACACTGTTGACGGCATCCTCTACCTCCAACCATGCCGTTTTTCCCCTTTTGACACTGCCTTTGCCCTTTTCCTGCCCAAAGAGGGCACTGTAATTGTCCATGATGGCCTTGACTAGGGCAACATTTTCATCAAATGAGAAGTTGGGACATCTCAGCCTCTCATCCTCCATGGACACCTGGCTTGCTCCCTGTGATGTCCTCCTCCCCCCTTCTGTCCCCATGTGCACCCTCTGTCCCTCTCCTAGATGTGCCTGGTCTCTGGGGCTCTCGGGCATCTCCCCTCCCATCATCCCTTCTAGCTCTCCCTCTCCCCACTCCACTTACTCACTCCCAGTTCAATCACACACAATCTCAACCAAACACTCAGCCTATCACACTGTAAAATTCAAAGAAAATGTGTGAGGTGTTAGAAACAAAAGTGTGGTGTATTTGTGTATGTATGTATGCAACATGTGTGCAATATGTAAAAATATGTGTAAGTGTACAAGCTTAATCAAACAAGAATGCAACCTAACTAACTCCTCTATTTGCGCCTCTCTCTAATCCTACACTCCACTGTAGTGTGCTGTAGCTCAACAAACCATCCAAATACACTGAAGAAAATGGCGGATGCGCATGGTTTTATATATAAGTTTTGAATACCGTAATTACGTGTCGCATTTTTATATTAAGTCGCGGTTCATTTTTACGAGTGTTAGCCTAATTTGCATAAAACTACTCTTTATTGAGACTTTCCCTGGACAAAATACTGGCGTAAATTACTTGCGACGACTAAAATGTCTATTTGCGCATATTTCGGAAGATCGCCAGTTTGTCCTACTTATGCCAGTTTAGCATCTAACGGTGCAGTATATGTAATACCCCGATGTGCGAGGTGAAATTACGGGCGGCACCGGTTCCCCCGCTTGCACCAAAACCTGCACCGTATATTTTATCGCGCCCATGATATGTTATTGTTTTTCTTATATTTAGGTTGATTATTGAGATGTATGCAGAGAGCATCACCTTGTCATTATAATTGTTATGTTGGTAATATTTTTTTTGCAAAGCTTGATACATTAATGTAATATGTGATATGGAGCATTTCAATTGTGAGATTTCATTTGATAACCTTTCATTTGATTAAAAAAAAAAATAATAAAAAGAAAAGAAGAGAAGAATACCTTCTCATATCACATTTAATAAATGTGCCAATAATTTTTTCCCAGGTTAAAAGCAAATTTATAATTTACTATTTCTGCTACTACTTATAGATATTAAAGATCTGCTCTTAGAATCATTGACTTGATCTACTGTAACATCAGAAAGCATGTAATCTTTGAGCATGTAATCCTCATCTTATATTTATTTAATTAATTAATTAATTAATTAATTAATTAATGTATCTATTTACGGATGTATGTTGTATTAATATTTCACTTTGATGTGACATGTTCAAAAAAAGTGATATATACTAATGACTTAAAAAAAATTATGACTGTTCAATTGTTCTTGCAATGTTGTTTACTTAAGCATTGATATGTAATAATAAAATTATGTTTTATGATTTTGTTCTTTTTACTATGGCATTGTAAACTATTTAGTTAAAGGGACATTAAACACTAAACAAATGCTAGATACACTGTCAGAAAAAAATGTGCAAAAATTGTACCTTTAGTGGTACAACAGCTTGTCACTGGGGCAGTACCCTCAAAGGTACACCCGCTGTACCCTTTAACATGGATACATATTGGTACCCTTGTAGATTGTACCTTTCAAAGGCTAATATGTACCTTTGGTGACTAGATTGGACCTCAATGCTATGGTACTATAATGTACCCTTAAAATGGTGCAAATTTGGCCTTTTAAGGGTACTGCCCCAGTGACAAGCCCTTTGTACCTCATGATGGCAAATTTGTACCCAACACAGTATATTAAAAATGCTGTTCCGTCAAACTTATTAAATAACATTCAAATATGCATTCACCTAATTTGTACTACTACTTGTTCAGACAGTATTGCAATAACCACACTGCTGTTTGTGTTTCTTAAAAGAAACAGACTAGACAACCAGTTCTAATAGGAGTTTCAATTCAAATATATTTTATTTCACTCTGTACTAGACTCTAACAACACCCAATTTAACTTAGGGTGACAGACCACATTAAACAAATATATAGAAAACAACATACTAATAAAATATAACTCTAACGAAAGGAAGGGGGGATTCAGAGGAGGTATAAACGATCAAACTCACAACCATACATTGAATTGTCACCCTATGCACAATATATGCAAATGAGTCTAGTACCCAAGTATACATTTTGGTGATGAACCTTCTACCAATAGATGGAGCTGTGCTACGCATTTCAAGGAACTTTCAACCAATAGATGTCGCTATGGCGTGTTACACAATGTTGATGTATGTGACTGGGGAACAGTTACAATTTTATTTTATTTTTTTATAAACTGGTTCTTAAAGGGACATTATACACTAGATTTTTCTTTGCATAAATGTTTTTTAGATGATCCATTTATATAGCCCATACAGCTTTTTGTTTTTTTTAAATGTATAGTTTTGCTTATTTTTTTAAATAACATTGCTCTGATTTTCAGACTCTTAGCCAAGCCACAAAATTGTAGGAGAATACCGATGTATACCTACTCCAGCTTGCTCCTGTTTGTGTAAAGAGTCTTTTCATATGCAAAAGAAGGGTCTGCTTTTCCCACTTGCAGTGGGTGTTTCCAGCTAACCTTTTTAACAGAGCTAAACTGGGAGCTTTTAAGTAAGTTTTTAAATGGTTTTATACTGGATTTTTAGATTAGTATCTGTGCATATTCTTCTTTATAGTAGTGTCTATTACATGCAGTTACATAAAAAAATTAGTGTATACTGACCCTTTAAACAGCTCTTGTTAATTTTATAGAATTTAAAACAAAAAAAATATTTGTTATTTAAGTTAATATATTTGCTTTAGGTGTAAGAGTTATCATCTTGATGCTCTAAATATAAACATTAAAATGTTAAGTGCTTGTGTTCTATTTAGAACCAGCAACACAGTGTCAAGATTGCCCACCTCTTGCATATTACCAACAACCATTGAACATTAATTATTTTGCTTTACAACATGTATGTTGAATTAATTTTTGGTGACTGCCAGTTGTGTGTTCATTGAATAATTGAGTGCACAAATTATATGGACTTGCTGGGTTTGGCAGCCTTGATCCACCCATCCCCCTCAACCTTTTGGTTACACAAGTGATTGTACCTTTTTGGGGGGATTAAATGGTACAGACATGGACCCTTGCACAGTTGGAAACACATTTGTACCTTATTTACCCCTAAATAGTATATATTAGTTCATTAAGGATTAGTTATAATCCATTGAGGGTACAACCACAGAAGTTGTACCCTAAGTGTTTACGAATGGACCCCAATCGTACCATTTTTTCTGACATTGTAGAATGATGCATTCAAAGAAAAGATTAGTCTGAGAATAACATGTAGATGTGTTTTTTTTTTGTTTCATTAGCTGTTTAAATATTGACAAAATAAATGTAAAGTTTTAGTGTCTATTAAACAATAGGAGCTGCCATGTTGTAACTTAGGTTACCTTCTCTGCTGTGGCCAATTAGGGACAGTTATAAGTCACTAGAGTGTGCAGCCAATGGCTGTGTGGAATATAACAGTGCTCTGCACTTCTGTTTCTTACACAAACTGAAAAGCTCCCCACTTAAGAATGGAATTACAGGAAAAGGGAACAAAATAAATAATGGAAATATATTGCAGAAGTTTTTATATATATATATATATATATATATATATATATATATACACAAAGATGGGTGTATGTGCACTCTCACCAACGTTCCACAGCTATCAGGGTGCTATACGTTAATCTGTAGAGATGCAAAAAGAAAGCACTCACTGAATTTTCTTCAAAATGTGACAAGCAAATTTAATGCAATTTGTGACGTTTCGGGACAGCAACAGTCCCTTCCTCTGACAAGTTAACAATAAACAAAATCAGCCTTTAAATAGGCTCCCAAACACACTCCCCTCAGGATCAGCCAATCCAGGCTGAATAATAAACACACCCCTTCAGTGACCAATGAAAATCAGTGATACATATGTGCATGTGAATATTGTAAAAATATCGAACAAAAAAACTAGTTAAAAACAAGCCCAGAATGATTCCTCTTGTTGGTAGTCATGCCCCCCTCAAAAATCAAAATCTTGCCGAATTATGTGCAAACTAAAGTGGGAGAATACAGCCAAATTCAATCATAAGCTCTTAGCCAATCATCCTTCATTTTGCATCAGACTCTGATGCGTCATCCAATATACTCCCGGTTACCACCCACTGTTGCTAAGGATGCCCAACTCTCCAATCTATAAGCTGATCGCGACCTATGCACAAAGCACATCAACAGCTGTCAGGGAACTAAATCCCCGAATCAATCACACAATCCAATCGCAACATGTGTGGGCCAAAAAATAATTCGGCAATATTTTGATTTTTGAGGGGGGCATGACTACCAACAAGAGGAATCATTCTGGGCTTGTTTTTAACTAGTTTTTTTGTTCGATATTTTTACAATATTCACATGCACATATGTATCACTGATTTTCATTGGTCACTGAAGGGATGTGTTTATTATTCAGCCTGGATTGGCTGATCCTGAGGGGAGTGTGTTTGGGAGCCTATTTAAAGGCTGATTTTGTTTATTGTTAACTTGTCAGAGGAAGGGACTGTTGCTGTCCCGAAACGTCACAAATTGCATTAAATTTGCTTGTCACATTTTGAAGAAAATTCAGTGAGTGCTTTCTTTTTGCATCTCTATATATACAGTATATATATATATATATATATATATATATATATATATATATATATATATATATATATATATAGATAGATAGATAGATAGATAGATAGATAGATAGATATAGATATATATATAATTTATCATTTTATATTATATATTATCATCTCAAAGTGTTTAATGTCCTTTTAAATATTCCATTATAAAATATTTCCTGGAATAATCAGCAATACTGGATACATATATAAAAACTGTGCTTTGAGAACATCAAATAATTGAATGACTAATTAATTTAATAAGTATTCATCATATTCATAATAATCTTTTGGCCTCAAATATTCAAGCATATATAATATACAAATGGCAAAAAACATTAATTTGTGTGTGTGTGTGTGGGGGGGTCTCTTCCACATTCTTTTAATGCATTTTCTAATTAGCCTATTCTGTATGGTAATCAGCATGGAGTGTAGGCTGATACAAAAGACTGTTCTTGAAAAATGAAGTCTATGAGGTAGTAATCAAGATGACTGAATTAGATTAATTAGTGAGAAGAGATGCGCACGTACTGATTTAAGCACAATGCAAATATATTATCTAATTTCAAATAAGCTCACCTGACATTAAGGAATAATTTGTCAACCTATCGTCTTTTAAAGACTTACTCTCCATTTAATGGAAATTAAAATTACAGTTTTAATAAGAAGAATTTCCTTTAGGATTTCCCTCCCTGAGACACTTGCGTTTGTGAGTCTTAATTGTTTTATAACAGTCCTAATTCATAAAAGTTTTTAATTGGTGGTGACAAAAATTACCTTATTCCTGTGGTGGATAGTTTAAAAATAACTTAACTCTATAATTACAAAAGAAGCAAACAGTGATTTTTATCATAGTAATTTCTAGGTTATGCCCATAACTGACTTTATGCAGCTATAATTAAAGAAACATTTAAATGCAAAAATGGCATGGTCTAATTAATAAGAGTATGCAATTTGTGCAGCACTAATGACCTTAAATAATTATGTAGATGTTTAACCCCCTCAAATTGGTTAAACACATAGCTAAAGTCCTGTTCTGGAGCTGGAAACCTTACAGCTCTCAAGCAGGTCATAGACAATCAAGAATGACAGGTGTACAACCCTGCCAAACTGTTTGGGAGCTAAAAGGCTGAGTGTTGGATTTTACTTATGTGTTTAACCCCTTAGCCACATAGTTTTCTAAAATCAATAATGCAAAAATGACATGTTTTAATGACTTGGCGCATGTCCTTTTTGTATTGCAATGTTCCTTTAAACCACATTATCATAGTAAAATAAGGTAAATTATACATTTTCAATATTCATTTTATTCTTTTAAATTATTTTATTTATTTATTTATTTTGTATATAGTCTGTTGTCTCGTAGATATAAAAGTCTAACAGATAGCAAATATGCAAACACTGAAAGCAAGTAAGAAGCAATTAATCCTAAATATAGGGGGTATTATGTAGCCAGTGAATCCAAAAACAGAAAGTACAGATGAATTAGGTAATGCGTAGGGAACTATAGCCAAATGATTGTGTATGCATGTATCCATAGGGTCTATTTATAGGGACATTAAACCAACATTTCTTTCTTTTATGATTTGAATAGAGCATACATTTTTAAACAACTTTCTAATTTACTTCTAATATCAATTTTGCTTCATTCCCTTGATATCCTTTATTGAAGTACAGCAATGCACTACTAGAAGCTAGCTGAACACATTGTTAAGTCAATCACACTAGACATATAAGTGCAGCCACCAATGAGCAGCAAGCTTTCACCTCTTGAGACTACCTAGGTATCCTTTTCAGCAAAGTATACCAAGAGAACTAAGCAGTTAGATAATAGAATTAAATTGGAAAGTTGTTTAAAATTGAATGCCCTATCTGTATCATGAAAGAGAAATTTGGAATTTTCTGTCCCTTTAAGACTGTCAAATAAACATATACAATGGGTTTTTGCAGCATGGTAAGCCACTTTTAACTTAAAGCTTTCCAGTCCATAAGAACCTCTTTTTCAGGTGGTTTTCAAATTAGTTTGAACTGCAAAAACCTTTCAGATACTTTGCAATGAGAAACCTCCCCAACACTATTCAAATCCACCAGAATACACATTTTGCGTCAGTTTTTTTTAATGATATTAAGATTCCATTAATTGTCTCTTGAAAACCCATTTTGCCCTACAACATATGTCAGATTTAGCACTCTTATTACAAGTTGAAAGTAAACGCAATCGCTTGAGCACAATTAAAGGTAGCGCTGGGATAGTGGGTCCTCAGAACTCTAGTTAACTGTTACGCAAAACAAAAAAAAGTGTCACAAAACAAATCAAAAATACATTACAAAGTACAGTTACACTCCTAACAACACTAATAAAAAATGTACAGATTTGTTTATGTATTTATAAGTGTATTTATGTATTTACAGACATATATACAAATATAAACACATAAATACATATGTAAACATATATAGACTCATTGGAGACCTTTGCAGCCAAGCAGATGAAAACATGAAAATTCATATTTATGCAATGTTCATATTTAATAAAGTGTTAATCTGTATATTTAGCGTAAATATTTCACATTCCAATGTAATCAAATATATATATATATATATATATATATATATATATAAAAAAAACACAGGAATGGACCGCACTCACAGACCAGACTGGGTACACATCCTAAGCCACAGCAAACTCCACAGCCCTGAACACTGACAGACAGCTGCAAAGTTCCCAGCAACTCAGGCAGTTAACCCCAGAGCAGCCTGGGTGACGGGACCGCAGGGAAGCATTACAAACATTATCAACACAACACACAGAAAACCTGGCACTCGCCAGCAGATAATGTTTAAAAGCAAAACTGGGGGAAATCAGTTACATTTGGCACCAAAGGATCAAGCCCAGGACCAGGACAAGGTCTCCCCCTTCCTGGGACCCTAAACCATCACCCACACAATGCATACTTCCAAAAAACTAACTGGGAACCTCCCAGGGTGACACAGGCTTTTGTAACCTCCCCTATGTAAATACAAAACACAGGAATGGACCACACTCACAGACCGGACTAGGTACACATCCAAAGCCACAGCAAACTCCACAGCCCTGAACACTGACAGACAGCTGCAAAGTTCCCAGCATCTCAGGCAGTTAACCCCAGGGGAGCCTGGGTGACAGGCCCGCAGGGAAGCATTACAAACATTATCAACACAATACACAGAAAACCTGGCACTCGCCAGCAGATTCACAGTAATGTTTAAAAGCAAAACTGGGGGAAGTCAGTTACATTTGGCGCCAAATGATCAAGCCCAGGACCACAACAAGGTCTACCCCTTCCTGGGACCCTAAACCAGCACACACACAATGCATACTTCCATACAAACCAACTGGAAACTGGGCTTGATCCTTTGGCGCCAAATGTAACTGACTTCCTCCAGTTTTGCTTTTAAACATTACTGTGAATCTGCTGGCGAGCGCCAGGTTGTCTGTGTGTTGTATATATATATATATATATATATATATATATAATGTACCAAAATAACAAATATATGTAGAAATATGTGTTTATGAATAAATAGAACATATTCTTCTATGTGAAGAATATTGGAATGTGAAATATTGATATTTTCATGCCAGGTTAGCGCACTTGAGAATATGCGATCAGGTTTTGTAGGCACTAGGAATGGATAAATGGCTGTCTTTTTTAAATTCAAATGTTTCTATAAAACAAATATTATGGGGACAGTCAAGTCAAAATACAATTTTCATGATTCAGATCGGGCATGCAGTTTTAAACAACTTTTCAATTCACTTTTTGGCTAAATGTTAAACTGAGGTATGAGTGAGGTGGGAGGTGTATTTATAGGCATTTTGAGGTTTGGGAAACTTTGCCCCCTCGTGGCAGAAATGTATATCCCCATACGTCACTAGCTCATGGACTCTAACCACTATGAAAGAAATTAATTTATCAGGTAAGTTCTTACATAAATAATGTCTTTCTACTTATACATAACAATTAGGGCTAGATTACAGGTGGATCGCAAAATATCGCTTTCACAAAAGTGATATTTGCGCTCAACTCATAATACCAGCGCACAATTGCGAATCGGATATTTTGTGCTCCACCTGTAATCTAACCCTTATTGTTGTGTATAAGTAGAAAAATATTCACTTTTGTATTACAAGTTAGGTGGAATGCGAACTCGACCCTTGAGACACGGCATGAGAACTAGCGCAGCAAAGGGGGTAAGTTGTACATCGATGGGCAGCATATTGTAAATATTTATGTATATAAATATATGCATATACATTTATGTGTTAATATGTGTATATACACATATATATATATATTTATTTAAGCATATACATAAATATTTACAGTGGGTTTTGAAAAGAATCCCCCTCCCTTGAAAATAATTACATTTTGTTGCTTTGCTGCCTACAATAAAGTCAGACTAATTTTTTGCTTATCCAGTTGTAATTACTCATGCAACATACAATATCTAAGTGAAAGATATAACACCAACATGTCCGGCAAAAATAAAGACAATTCAAAAACAGAATCACTGAGTTGGAAAAAGGATCACCCGCTCCTAAAATTACTTGTAAACACAATCAGGTGTAGCTAATCACCTTCTCAGCGGCACACACAAAGCCATTTGACCTTCAACTGTGATCAGATGTGGGCATATTGATTAGCTCAGCATGAAAAGAGATTTCCTGGAGCATCTCAGTCCCTGGTAGTGCAACTAACGCAAACAATCAACAATAGGTAGCAAGGCACTGTCAAAAGATCTCCAGGATAATATTGTGGACAGGCAAATGTCAGGAGATGGATACAAGAAAATATCAAAGGCTTTATCAATGCCTAGAAGCACAGTGAAGTCTATTATTAAGAAGTGGAAGGTAATTGGTACAACACAGACCCTCTCTGGATCAGGAAATCGCTCCAAACAATGAAAGAACAAGGATGAAACTGGTCAGAGAGGCTACCAAGAGGCCCACAGCAACTATGAAGCGGTTGCAGGAATTTATGACAGTGGTCATTGAGTGCATGTGTCAACAGTATCACAAATTCTGGCTTGTATGGGAGGGTTGCAAGAAAAAAGTCACTCCTCAAGAAAGGCCACATGCAGTCATGACTGAACTTTGCCATAACACACCTAGGAGATTCTGAGACCACATGGAAAAAGGTGTTATGGTCAGATGAGACTAAAATTGAATTATTTGGCCTCAAAACCAAACGATATGTCTGAAGGAAATCCAATACAGCTCACCATCCAAATAACACCAAACCTACAGTAAAGCATGAAGGTGATAATATCCTGTTATGGAGGTGTTTATCTGCAGCAGGCACTGGAGCACTTGTCAGGATAGAAGGAATAATGGATGGGGCAAAATACCATCAAATTCTTGAGGAAAATCTGCTGCCCTCTGCCAGGAAGTTGTCAATGGGAAGAAGGTTTACCTTCCAATATGACAGTGACCCAAAGCACACAGCAAAAATGACCACAGAGTGGTTGAAGGAGAAAAAGGTGAATGTCCTTGCATGACCTAGTCAAAGCCCAGACTTTAACCCCATTGAATATCCAAAAATGGACACCATCAAATGTAACGGAACTGGAGCAGTTCTGTAAAGAAGAGTGGGCAAATATTGCACAGTCTGGATGTGTAAAGTTAGTAGAGACCTATCCCAACAGACTAAAGGCTGTAATTAAAACAAAAGGTGGTTCAACAAAATACTGACACAAGGGGGTGATCCTTTTTTCCAACTCAGTGATTATGTTTTTGAATTGTCTTTATTTTTGCCTGAAATGTTGGTGTTATATCTTTCACTTGGATGTTATAAGTTGCACCGAGTAATTACAAATGGATAAACAAAAACTGTGTCTGTATTTAGTTCAGGCTGCAAAGCAATGTGATTATTTTCAAGGGGAGTGATTCTTTTTAATACCCACTGTACAGGAATAGCACAGTTCCACATAGACTGCAATGTAGTCATAGTGCTGTTTTTTGTTTCCTAACACCCCACACCAGCCACTTTTAACCCCTAAAAACTGCTTTGTTTTTATTTATTTTTAAATTAACAAACTATATTTTGTGGCCAATTGGGGCACGTTTTGAAAATTAATCAGAAGTACGACCTCTGGTTACTTTTCAGATCGCTAATTGCTACCGCGAGCTTGTGGTAACAATAACAAGCCACTTGTAATGGGTGACTGTTTATCACACACCCGTAAACATGCGAACTTGCGCATTTACTGGTGCGCGATAAATTATAGCTCCACTTGTAATCTAGCCCTAAATTTGGTAGCAAGTATGTAGAAAGCAATTTCATTAATTAATATTTGTTTGCAAAATGTGCACTTGTCATGTTACTTATCTAGGTTTTCCAATCCATACATTTAACAAAATTTTGTTAAACAAGCTCCTGTTTTGCTTATTGCAAATAATTTCTAAATATAATTTTTAATAAATAATTTGCCTTATGTAAAGATAGTTTATAATTGTTTTATAACAGTAGTCAGTGGCGGCTAGTGGGTTATTCAAGTGGAGGTTCACAATACATACATTGTGAAAATTACATTTACATTAAGATTACCACGTAAGTGAACCAGTCAGAACTGTGAAAGTTTAATTTCTCCTGCAGATTTATGAGTGAGGATAAGCTCTGGGAACACAGATTCAGGCTTAATTAGAACCTTGTCTACCATAAAGTCCGCCGCTCTGCTTCGGTGAGGGGCAAGGTCCCGCAGGAGAAGGCACATTGCTTCCCGGTGCTGCCCTAACCTGCTCCACCTGGTTAGTTAGGATCCTCATCTTTGTCTGCAATCCCAAACAGAATGATTTAGCAGTCAAGGGCCACCACAGTAGTATATATATATAATGTCCATGTCCAGGGTAATTTTGCACTCCCAGTATTCAACTCAATTATGCATCAGCCAGGGTGCAAAGTCTAACATAATGTAGTTTTCCAGAAAGAGACTGCACTCACTGGGCTTGTATAAAAAGTAACTTACTTGACAAAAGCTTAAAATAGGGAATAGAGCATGCTGTATATATATATATATATATATATATATATATATAGCGCTGCGGAATCTGTTGGCGCTCTACAAATAACTGATAATAATAATAATATATATATATATATACAGTATATATATATATATATATATATATATATACATACACACACACACATATATACACACACACACACACATATATATATATATATATATATATACATACACAAATATATATATATATATATATATACACATACACACACACACGCATATATATATATATATATATATATATATAACGGTATTCCTGGAATGCAGTAAAGGAGAAGGGAAGCTCCGGTGCTTGCTCTGAGTAAGCCGAATGCTGAACAATGCTTGTCATGTTGATAAGCATAATTCAGCACATGGGAAAACTACAACAGCACAACGGCTACAGAAACCAGGCCAAATACACAGCAATAAAGACAACAGTGCTGTGCAATATTAGTTACTTACCCTGGGCATTCTGATCGGGCACTTGTAGTCTCCTCTCCCACTTTCCCAGAGGCACAATTTAAAAAAGTGCACAACTTCTCCCTCACACTTTCATCAAGTACATGCGTGCGGGAGGAGGAGCCTTTTTGGCTCTACAGTGATGGCTGGCTTTCACTCGCACAGAAAATATGTGCGATTAAGAAGGTATAGGGGGCTATTGGAAAAATTCTATTTATTCAGCCAACAAGTTTTTTTGTTTTTTTTCTCTCAGGGGGTTCTCTCAGGGGGCTCACTGTGATCCTATAGAGGAGCCTCCACTGACAGTAGTGCAATCTAATCCATGTTAAAGGGACATGAAATTCAAAAAACTTTCAGAGTACGCAACTTTAAGTTCGTTTTGAATTTACTTCTTATCAAAATGTACTTACTTTTCAACAAAAGATATAAAGAAAACAAAGTAGGTTCAGGATCATGAATGCTTTACTAAGCTAGCTGCTAATTGGTTAAAGGGACATAATACTCATATGCTAAATCACTTGAAAGTGATGCAGTATAACTGTAAAAAGCTGACAGGAAAATATCACCTGAGCATCTCTATGTAAAAAAGGAAGATATTTTACCTCACAATCTCCTCAGCTCAGCAGAGTAAGTTCTGTGTAAAAAGTTATACTCAGCTGCTCCCAGCTGCAGGTAAAAAAAATAAAAAAAATGAAGAAATGAACAGCAGCCAATCAGCATCAGCAGTGCTGAGGTCATGAACTCTTACTGTGATCTCATGAGATTTGACTTAACTCTCATGAGATTTCATAGTAAGCTTCCTTTACCTGATTGGTGAAATAATATGAGAGTACACGATGCTAGTCCCTTCAGATGTCCCAGGACAAACACACTAAAATGCTGCTTAGCAATCCTTTACAATGGGAGGTGGCTACTGAGGAACTTTTGAGGTAAAATATCTTTCTTTTTTACATAGAGATGTTCAGGTGATATTTTCTAGTCAGCTTTTTACAGCTATGCTGCATCACTTTCAAGTGTTTAAACATTTGGGTATTATGGCCCTTTAATACACAAATATGCCTCCTGTCTTTAGCTCACCAGATATTCACAGCTAGGTCCCAGTAGTGCATTGCTGCTTTGTTGCTGACTTTAAGGAGTAGATTTATCAAAGCTATACTCCTTTAACTTTAATAAAATAGCGCATACGAATTGATCGTCATATTCATCAAAGCACTCTGCACCTATAAATGAGCAAATCTGAAAGAAACTTCTTTGCACTCCACTTGCATTCACCTAGGCGCACGGGAGCATTCCCGAGTTCAACAATATACACTAGTAATAGGCGTAATTTAACAGCCCGACCTACAAATACGCCCAGTTTCTTATTTATCATTGCTTTGCGCTGATAGGGAACTGAAATTTCGGCTTCAATTGCGTGTTGTATATTTCGCCATACAGACTGAGGCAAACACCATTATAATACATGCTTTTACATCTTGTGATGCAGTACTTTCATCTTTTAACTAATTTTTCAAAGGCTCAGCGCCAAGAAGAGACTGTTATTGCCAGAAGTTTGCGCTTCCACAGGAGCATATGGGTACCAACAGTTTATATATATATATATATATATATATATATATATATATATTGTTACAAACTGCTATTTGTAACTGGCCCTTTAAATGGAAAATTGCCCTGCTTCCCTGGATTTTGGAGAAGCCTATTTGCCAGCCTCCTTCCACATGACTATGGCCCCTGGAAGATTGTGCCCCTGAAAACATATTAACTTTTATTGGGTGTGTATGGCCCTTTAAGAACCGTCTGGGGACATATTGTGACTTTGGTGAACAATGCCCCTTTAAGACTATGTCCCCAGACCTGTGAAATGACTTGTCCCTGGCTTTCTCCCACTTGGTTCAGTTTCATTGTGTGCCATTAAGAGTTAAATTTTGTTCAGCTTCAAGAAACCTATTCTAAATACAAGTCTGCTGGGATTAGCTCTAATTAGGTTTAGTGATCAACTTTCCCATTGTCTAATCAGACTAGTATTGATAAGGTGGAATGCATTGTTTTATTGTGTGTAATGTTATCTGCTGAAGTAATGTTGTGGCCTGTCAAAGGGAGTGTCTCTCTATCTAATATCAAATGTGTGATGGGGGATTTTATGCCTCCCCCTGAGAGTGTCCTGTTTGCATGTAACCTCAATAAAAAGCAGGCTGTGTGCTCCAGCACTTCAGACCTATGTTGACCCTCTAACTTGAAGCTTTGACTCATGTTTGTAGGATACAGCTTATATCACTACAGGGATTGCTATGCTCTTCATACTCCCTTAGCTACAGGGATTGCTACAGAAGGAAGAGGTTCACCTACTGGAGCCTGGTCATAGGTCCAGGGCGCAGAGCAGACGGCGAGATACCAGCCCAGCAGCGGTGGTTCATAGAGTCTGCATTACTTATGGTGGCTACGCAGCAGTTATAGAGTCTACGGTGCTGCTGCTCCTTTGGTGAGCGCTAGGAGCATCCTTTTCTACGGTCCAACTTCCAGCCAGCCTGGAGGCAACCGTAACATTTGGCGGCAGCGGTGGGATTGGCGTCCTAGCGCAAGGAGCAGCACCACAACAGCACTGGTATCGTAGGAGACTAATTGAGGGCAACGCTAGCCACTGCGCAGCGTCCCTACCTACAGCAGCATGGAGCTGACAAGATACTGGTCAGAACCATGTGAAGAGCACCTCAACTGGATCCGTCGCTATGAGGGCGCGGATTTCGTTCCAGAGGTAAAGAGGCGGCTAGTCCGATATGGTGCAGACCCTGCACAGGAGGTAGTCAGTCGCCTCATCCGGGAATTGGCTACTGAGAACGAAGTGGCACGAGCCTTTGAGCGCCAACTGTGGAGTTTGAGGGTATGGACACCTGGTCTCTCTCCCCAGCCGCAGCATGTTCCACAGGGAGAGGAGAGCAGCGACCTCCCTCCCCAGCGGCAGTATACTGTGCAGAGGGAAGAGACAACCGGTCTCCTTCCCCAACCCCAACCAGAGATACCAGAGGCAGCAGGCCGCATAGACTGGTCCTGGGAGGACCCCCAGCAGGCAGGTGGAGATGGGACCGCAGTCTCTCTACCGGCCCAACAGGGATGCTGGGCAGGCGGCCCAGATCCCCAGCGACAGACCCAGCTACAGGGAGGGGAGAGCATCGACCTCCCTCCCCAGCCGGAGTGTGCCTTCCAGGGAGAAGAGACAACCGGTCTCTCTCCCCAGCCGCAGCATGTTCCACAGGAAGCGGAGAGCATCGACCTCCCTTCCCAACGGCCGCCGGAGTATCAGGAGGAGGAGGTAAGCCAATCTCCCCCTCCCCAGCTAACTCCTAACTTGGGCCCAGGGTTAACAGTGGAAATGTTAACCCCCACTGACCCCCACGTTCCCTTTGCCACCGGGCAGGACTATGCCCCAATTCCCCCAGCAGAAGAGCTGGCATCAGGACAGAGCGCTGCTGGCCTCTGCCCTACAGACCTTGTCCTTGTTACAGGACTGGCCTGCAAACCCCTCACCCCAGCAGAAGCGCTGGCACCAGGGCAGAGTGCCGCTGGCCTCTGCCCCCCAAGTACCATCAGCTATTTGCCCAGCTGCGCCAGGAAGGCCGAGGATGCTACACTTTCATCCTACAACCTGGAACTTACAGGCCAGTACTACGTATTGTGGAGGGGCTACTTTGCTGCTAACGATTATTTGTGGGTGGGTTGCGAGACTAACTTAGGCACTGACCGGCAGAAGGTCAGGTGCCTGGTTAGTCTCCCTCCAAAAGGGGAGATATGTTACAAACTGCTATTTGTAACTGGCCCTTTAAATGGAAAATTGCCCTGCTTCCCTGGATTTTGGAGAAGCCTATTTGCCAGCCTCCTTCCACATGACTATGGCCCCTGGAAGATTGTGCCCCTGAAAACATATTAACTTTTATTGGGTGTGTATGGCCCTTTAAGAACCGTCTGGGGACATATTGTGACTTTGGTGAACAATGCCCCTTTAAGACTATGTCCCCAGACCTGTGAAATGACTTGTCCCTGGCTTTCTCCCACTTGGTTCAGTTTCATTGTGTGCCATTAAGAGTTAAATTTTGTTCAGCTTCAAGAAACCTATTCTAAATACAAGTCTGCTGGGATTAGCTCTAATTAGGTTTAGTGATCAACTTTCCCATTGTCTAATCAGACTAGTATTGATAAGGTGGAATGCATTGTTTTATTGTGTGTAATGTTATCTGCTGAAGTAATGTTGTGGCCTGTCAAAGGGAGTGTCTCTCTATCTAATATCAAATGTGTGATGGGGGATTTTATGCCTCCCCCTGAGAGTGTCCTGTTTGCATGTTACCTCAATAAAAAGCAGGCTGTGTGCTCCAGCACTTCAGACCTATGTTGACCCTCTAACTTGAAGCTTTGACTCATGTTTGTAGGATACAGCTTATATCACTACAGGGATTGCTATGCTCTTCATACTCCCTTAGCTACAGGGATTGCTACAGAAGGAAGAGGTTCACCTACTGGAGCCTGGTCATAGGTCCAGGGCGCAGAGCAGACGGCGAGATACCAGCCCAGCAGCGGTGGTTCATAGAGTCTGCATTACTTATGGTGGCTACGCAGCAGTTATAGAGTCTACGGTGCTGCTGCTCCTTTGGTGAGCGCTAGGAGCATCCTTTTCTACGGTCCAACTTCCAGCCAGCCTGGAGGCAACCGTAACATATATATATATATATATATATATATATATATATATATATATATATATACTGTATATATATCTCGATATATTGATATATTTATTTTTGCAATCTTAAATTATCAACATATGGCAAAAACAGCACAGAAACATTATATAATATAAGTATAAGCTAAATAGTTACCTAAAAACGCTTTTTTAATAATCAAAACATGTCGGTGTAAATATTTATAGGGATGTACTGTGATAAATAGGGAGTAAATAGGGAGTAATGCTTTTTCCGACAGGTAATATTTATCATTATTATGCCCCAGCTCGCCCTCGCAAAGTAACGTCTATTTTTTTGATGAATTCAGGCACATAGCTTCTCCGGAAGTGAGCTGGGGCGCAGTTACAGGCGAAGCAATTACAGAGTTCGCCTAGACTTTGATAAATCTAGCCCTAATTATGTGTTTTACCCTTTTTCAACATAGTTTTATGGAAGCAAAAGTGCAAAATGTTTTCTTTCTGCAGTGTCAGTTCCCTTTGGTTATTACTACAATGAATTGCCAACACATGGGATTCCCCTGTTTCAGGGCATTATTACAGCCCTTCAGCTGCATTTGCTTTTTATTATTTATGGACTTTCATGACTGCTGCAAGTTGACAAGCTACTATCTTCTGCTTATTGGGGGATTTGTGGAGAACAGAGTTTCTGCACAAAAAGTATACACTAATAGCACTCAAAAGTCTGAAAGAATAAGTCACCCTTGGGTGATATTGTAAATCATAGATATGTCAAATTGATGGTTATTATGGGTAGGATAGATAGAAAAAACTAAATTAAAAATTAACTTTTATTAATCAAAATTAAAAGTATTCACATACACACACAACACACAATTAAAACTACGAATAGAGGGAATGTACCAAGCGTGTACTTATAATCATAAAACGCTATTAATTGAGCGTAATTATTTGCATAGTCATATAATCATGAAAATAAATTCAGTGTAAGTACAATGTATTGTATAAATAGCCGGAAAAATTGATTGTAGTGCACGAAATATATGGCTAGATCTGTAATTATTGTAGACTCTAAATTGTTAAAAGCCTGGGGTGGGCAAACAAATTGCCCACGTCGGATAAGGTGCTTGCGAATCGAGACACTAACGGAAGCACATCAATTAGTTCTGTGTTAGAAATTAAGCATAGAGGGCTGTATACTCAAAAATTCTGAGTGTAGAGTGCTGGCTGGTAGTTCTATGTGTTAAGCCAAAGCGTTGATATCAGACTAGAAGTGTCTGTATATTGAGTAAAGGCTACAACGTTTAAATCCAGCTAATAAGTATACAAATAAGTCACAAGCAGAATCGTTTCAAATAAAGTTTGTTACAGTGTAATTATAACACTGAATGAGCTAAATATAACTACAGTATCTCCACATTATCTATTCATTTATTGGTATTCGTGGTGTTAATAATATATACTTTGCTCTTTAATAAATGTTATTATGAGAACGATTCCCAAATTTCGTGACTGAATGAGACAGTATTGCCCTTAGTTGAATGCACCAGTAATGTGCTGCTTACAATTGAGCAACTCTCATTGGACGATGATTAGTAAGTCTGAGTATGTGTAGTAAACCCCTATTCACAAAGGGGGTAACAAACTTTTAAGAAATCTATGGTGACACATTAGAGTTGCAGAATATATAAGCCAAAGCTATCGTATGCTTGTGTGAGTGTGAGTTAACTGGATAAACCGGCTAATATAAAGCTTGTACTAATGGTTGCAAAAACTAATGATGTTTATTATATCCATAAAAGGTAGTACAACCACACTTCAGTTATAGTTCTGAGATTTTATTCGTTAGCTACCACAGGTTAATTTGCTGTAATAATGCTCAATATAAGAGCCGTATGTTAACTCACAGTTATATGACATATACAGTTTAATCCGTACAACGGTCTTGTGACAATGTTATTTAGCTGCTTTGATGACTTACAACTCTTATACTGAGCAATATCACAGCAAACTGTACATTAAGTAGGTTGTTAAACTGCTTA